>NC_135773.1:25875224-26093479 GCF_028453695.1 Augochlora pura
CTTTCGCAACTGATCGCGCGCGCGGCAGCCCCGGCGTGCTACCGTAGTCTCTACGTGGTGTACGTGGACTGCATGCGTTCCCCGGGAGGAAAACGGATGGCAGTCGTTTCCAGGGCCGGGCGCCCGAGTTAAATGCTCGATACCCCGGCTGCATCTGCATCGGCCTGATAACCAGCAAACCCGGTGTTCATGAAGCCTGTCCTCGGCGCTTCCAATTGTCAATCTAGAAAAATGTCGCTCAACCGCGTAGCCGGCCGTCTCGTCCGGAAAGACAAGCATCTCGCGCGACCATTGTCGTCGTGTCACCTACATGCGAACTCTTCAGATTGAATCGTTCAAGCTTGTTGCAGTTTTTAAGATAACTCGCGAATCTATTGTAGCCGTTTATTTTGGAAGTGGCCTAAGTTGAATTAAGATATTCGTATTGGGGTCCAGGTTAAATTCAGATATTTAAGGGTTCGTCCATCAATGCAATTGAAAATGTAAGTACGGTGACAAATGCGAACGGATGGAATGACACTAAAATTTTTATTTATTTATATATTTATATTTTTCATTCGAGAACAAAAGTTAGGGTGAAGGAGGATTCAGTGTCGTAGATATTAATGTTTCAGTTTCTATTGCGTAAAATAAGTTGCATGAATTTTATGAAATTTTTCGAGGTTGCCCTATTGGCAGACAGTGGGCAATGGTAAGGAAACAGATTGGTAACAGTCGCCCAGTGCCACGTTGAAAGCTCGCCAATCTGGTAAATGTCAATAGTCCGTACTTGGTCTTGGTAGGAGGTTGGCTGCAGCTTTCGATGCAGATGTTGCTGTTACCTTCGAGCTTCAGATTAAGGTACACGGTTCTGCAAGCTTCGTCATGTCGTTTAAAGCTGTCACATAATTAACACACCAACTAACACGGTCTTGTACTTTTTGTCTCTAATTATTATTATAATTATTAATCAAAATTAATATTAACACGTGTATATATATTATAAGTAAATGTTTTTCCTTGGAACTTTCGCATTATTTTTCAAATCAATAAGAGTAGTATCGTCCTTTAAGGATTCATTAATTCCTTAATGTCTATAGTAATTCGACGATACTAACTATAATTAATAATAAAACGTACACATATTAAAAATAAATGTTCTTCGCGTATTCCACTCAAATCCTGACAATAACAATGACACGACTGAATTTATTTTTCCATCATTGCAAAAGAAGCTTCTATGTTGCATTATAAAATGTGCGACGTTTGATTTCATACATACAGATTGATAATTGCTTTACAATCAACCGTATAATATATATTACTGTTAAGCTAAATCATTCCTTTTACACGATATAGTGTTGAATCCGCGATATCGGTCATCGAGAAATTAATAATGGAAACATAAATAACTTATAATCACCGAAGAATCTAGTACTGGATAGTTCCACTGCTGGAACATGATCCATAGGTTTTAGTATGTCCAATGATCTACTCTCCCTGTTATCCGCTTTCCACGTTAACTAAACGTACGCTTGATAAATTAATATCATGGAGTTTGTTGAAAATAGGTGTAGCAATTGATTCGGGTCAATTTACGTTTGATAACAATTTAACATATCCTATTTGTTTATTTAATACATAACTATGCCTGTTGTTTTTCCATTAATCGTTGAACATTGCTTTGATGATAATATAAGCGATAGTAAGATGAACAATAAATTTTGGTATTTATTCATATAAATATATTAATATATAAATATAAATATATACAAATATATAAATATTATATATTTTTTATATACGTACGTAAGGAAGAGTGTGTGTAAATGTATAGTAATAAGATGAACGTGAATGCATGGTTGTGTGCGTGAAACAAACGAATGATTCGAGACATCGATCGGGCGAGCGAGAACGGACGCTTCTACGGTGACGCCACGCGGGGGACAGAAGTCGTTTCGGTGAATCCCGTTATATAATAAAAGTTCACGTTATTCGTTTAACCAAGTTCCTGACAACATAACGGTACACTCGAAGATGTCGCGACTTCGCGACACGCAGAGCGCGTTAAATATCGCAACGATCCGCTCGAATAATTTATTCGTCGAGTTAACGCGCCGACCTGGCAATCCTCCCTATGGACCACCATCTCTCGACCTTCCGACCCGTTCTCCTCGCCCCGGCGTCCTGCATCTCGGTTGGAAACTGGGTCGCCGTGGTATCCGAGTGCTAAGTACTGTTCCGCGAGCGAGTCTCGCCAAGGAAATTCGTGCCTTCAAGGAACCTCCCTACGTCGGGCGTTCTTCCCCTCCCTCCCTCCCCCACCTTTCCCCCGAACCGACCCCTCGTCGCCTTTTTCTTTTTTTTTTACCAGCGAGTTGTCGTTCCGCCTGGCGTTTGCCGCAGTGCCAGGAACTGTTTGCCTCATAATATATCTCTGGGCGCCAGCAGCTCCTTAATGAGACCGCTCTTCGACCGGTTTCTCGCAAGGGCTGGATAGAAGGATTTAACCGAGCGGGCCAAAGGAAAACAGAAATCTGGGGGGGGAAGGGCCACTTCTGAATTCGTTGCTTGTTAGAGTAGATGAAGGATTTATAGGGTGGAGAGGGATGTTGCGGAGATTCGTTGCGGGCAATAGACGATTTTATTTTAGCTCGGAGTCGTAGACGCTGTTACGTAAGGAGATTTCACCCTGCACGACCTCCTTGTCGATGCGCGTTCATTGTTCCGAGAGGGTCTAATTTGTGCGGTCTGAATGGCTGAATCTCAAATAATCTCTCGCTGCATGAAATTGCAACAACTTAAATGCTGCTAATTTTACAAAAATCAGGATTTTAGTAAATTCTGTAATTTCATATACAATCGTTGAACTTGTCGACGAGTTTACGACTCGGTTAAAAGACGTCGCAACGTTTGCTTTGCCTCGTGTTCCCTTCGCCTTCTTCGTAAGCCACCGAACGTCGTGGTTTTTTTACAGCGGAAAAAGCTGTGCATCGGGGATACGGCCGAGCGCAATAAATCCCACCGCGCGATTCGTTCTCGTGAACTTTTGCTTCTTGGAAGCAAACACTGGAATATAATTAAGTTCCGGGCCGCGAAGAGCTCGAGCGCAGTGTTTTTCTTCGCTGGATGCTGTTTTCGCGTTTTTGCCGGGCAGCTTCGCAGCTCGGCCATCGAAATCCCGTGTTCGCGGAAAGTGGAATTCACGATGCAACGTATCGGCGACGATCGGTACCGCGTTGCGATGATTTCGGGTTTCAGCGGACGCGCCCGGGCACGAGTTTCTTGCCGCCGCGATAATGATTCCCCCGGCGTTAATTGATCCGTCGGCAATCAAACTGGATTTTCGCGTCGCGGAATTCTCGTAGCGTCTTCGATTACCCAACGATCACGTCGACTCGTATTTCTGGGGCGCCATTAGAATGGCAATCCTAGGGAAGCAAGCTTGCAACTACCGTATCGTCGAAACCTCTCCAACATGGAGAAATTCCGTATTTCAAAATTCTGTTGGGATGTGAGGGTAATAGGAACAAAACTAATAAATAATTAATACGAGATTGTGCGGAAATTAATTGATCGATTTATTGGCTCATTGGGGAAAAAGCCTAGCGGCATAAAAAAGAAAGAAACAAAAGGTTTACAAAAATCTTTACATTACGCGATGAAGGTGTGAGCGCGAAAATTTATCATTTCGCAAACAATCACCAAGAGCCAAACGACGAAAATTCGCCATTTATATATTACAGAGAATAATTGTTTCTTGCGCTGGGTAATTTTAAATAAATTACTTAAAATGTCTGAAACTCTCGCACGAATTTTGTTAACAGCCTAACATAATTATCGATCGCGAAGAGAAAAGCGACTCCGTAGCGAACGAATCTGTCCGTTCGTATCGAATGATCGCTGTTGCACTTTTGTGTACGTGGAAATGGGGATGGTTCGAACAAGCGTGGCAGGGCGGGACGCGATCGACCGTAAATCGAGCTAGACCTGACTCCGCGTCGTCGCGTCAAAAGGTCGAATCGAATTTCCGGTTAATTGCCAGAAGTACCGAGCAAACATCTATTTCCAGCCTCTTTCTCCCTATTCATCGAGGAAAATTGGAAAAGATAAGCGTGAACAGTTAGGGTGGGCAGTTTGCCGGAAGACGGGGGTAAAAGGGGGCTGGGAGGGTGGGGTGGGGGACTGGAATGGACGTGTTTGCGATCATGAGCGCAATCGAACGAACCCCGGCGATCATCCAATTTTCTTTCCTCCCCCCTCCTCCCCCTCTCTGCAACGGTTCTCATCGAAATATTAGGTCGGCGCACTGAAAATATCGCATACTGTTAAATATGTTCAAATCTTTACGACCGGCTTCACAAAGTGCATTTTATATAATATAAAATCGATTTTTGTGACTCGTACCAATGGTTCCACTTTTAACAATTTTTTAAACCTACTAAGAACTTTTCGTTTCTGCAGTTTTTAATAAGATCAATAAATCGCCAGGCAAGAATACTACAACCGAAAGAAACTAAGAATCGATCTAAAGATAAACGTTAACCCGTGAACAGTTGAAAAGTCTCGCCGTGAAATATCAATAATTAGCAGGGCAGCTATTTTGAGACAAAATCCGGCATTCATGCGCCGCGTCCTAATATTTGTTGTGCGTTTATCCGCGGTGCCGGTTACATCGGCCGGCTTAATTGCGTGATTTAATGGCGCGCGTCGTTAAAGCCCCCGCGGAAGAAAATTTCGCATCGAATCGCCTGTTTGGTCGGCCGAACGATCGCTAAAGCGGCCGCCGCGTCCGTGCTGTTTTGCACTTTTACGTTCGCGGAGGGATGGGGTAGGAGGGGGATGGAGGGGAGCATGCTCGTCGCTATTTTGTTTAAAGCTGTTCCATTGCCTGGCTATTACGCCGGTCATAAATGATCGATCGGCGGCGATAACGGCCCCGTTCCGTTCCCTTCGGAACTGTTACCCGGCGATATCGGGAACGGCCGTCGACGCTTCGACCGTGTTTCTTAAAGCGAAACCCGTTGTTCGTGCCAGCGATCGCCGTTTTAATGTAAACCGACGTTTAGATGGACTACGCGTGACACGGACTCCGGTTGAATAATGGCCGCCGGCTTTATCGCGCAGAACGAAACAATCTGTTGATGGCGCCGCGGGCTGTACGACGGCCGAAGATGAACAGAGGCAGAAAACGAAATTGGTTACCAGATGCACGGAATGAAAGATAAATAGGTGGTGGCGGCATAAAATGAGCAGGCAGAGTGCAGATACTGTGAGCTATGCCGGGGCGAGTCTATTCGAAAATCTTGTTCCTTGTGACAGCTGTTCTCGTTTCAGCGATCGAGAGAGTCGGCCAAAGATATTGTCCACTGGAAAGCTTGAGACAAAGATGATTTTTTTTCAAAGACAATTTTCCCAATTTTCATTCGTATTATGTACAGTGACTCCCATTAATATTCCAACATCTTCTAAAATGCAATAATATTTTTAAGGTCGGGCTAAATGACTTGAATTTTGTTGAGATGTTTACTGTACAATGACTAAAATACTTTGTTTTAAAAAGCTAAATGCACTATATGCTACGCCCGTTTTTAATCATTTAACTATTGCATTAAAAAATGTGTTCACCAATGCATATTTTGAAAGCTGCAGAAGGTGCGCAAAGTAGCCTGATGACCTGTCCTGTGTAATAACGACATCCGCGTCGTGAAAAGAAAAAAAACTAGACAAGCACGAATGGAAATAAATGTCGAGACCGTCGAAATTGTGTTGCGAAACACAGTCGGCCTATCATCGGCGTCGTCGCAGTCAACGGGACTTCCATTTCGAGCCATGTTTTTTGAGGGGCCCGGCGGGCAACAGCAAAATGTTAACACGTCACCGTTAATTCCCGAATTATGCGCGCCAAGAGAAACAATTCGTTCGCCGCGGTGTCTTTCTCGCTCGCGACCCTCCCGCGGAACACGTCCCGGCCGCTTGAAAATACAATGGAATTCCATTATCCCCCGCCCGGCCCGGGCAAAATTGTAAAATATAATTGCTCGCCGACGAACCCGTTAAATCGCTTACCCGAACAAGCGATGCTTTAACGAAGCCCACAGCTAATTACGAATAATTCGTGCCGATTAACGATGCACCGTAGACGCCGGTGTCGCGTTGATCGGCTCGCGACCCGCGCGTCTCGCTCCGCTTACCGATTTTTCTTTTCCATTTATATACAGTTCATCGCATTAATATTCGGACACCATCGTATTTGAGAAAGTTTTTTACTCCGTTTCTTCACCGTTTGTCGAATTCATGAATTTATAGCTTTTTAATAAGTCAGAACGCTTACTTCAGATTCTACAAACATAAGTTTTATTTACATAATTTGTATAGTTTTATCGCTAATTGATATTAAATGAACTAGTGCTTAATTTTGACGTCGCAAAAATATTCGGACAAATTTGTAATTTGTTAAAGCGTTAATAAAGTAAGCGTTTATAAGAAAAAGACCCTTTCGGGTCTCCACTCCATCGACCTCCACGTGGCTAGACTCGGGGGCAATCTATGGCATTTTCGATTTTCAATCAGCCGTAAATTCGTTTTCGACTAATTCGAAATCGATAATTGCATGGAGCTAATGGCTGTGCAGTGGTGAAGGGTGTCTTAAGTATTAACTACACTTTGATTTTGTGCTCGTATACGTGGTTGGTGGTGGTATATCTGATTAGTTTTTTAAATATTAAATAGACTATAAATTGGCAACGTATTAAAATTCCAAGACTATTATCTGTTGTCAAACTAAAAATTGTCAGAGATTTTATTGTAAGAACCATAAATTAGATGGAGGAAATGTATTTCCTCTTTCTGCACGGTAACAATGCCGCGCGTCCAATCGATTCCGGAAGGATCGCGAGTCCAATTAACGCGCTTTCTCATCGTCCTGCCAGACGCTTCGGATCCTAAGCTTATTGCGCGTCGAGTCAACGGCTGGCAAACTCGGCTCGTCGCACAACGATTGGACTCTATGCGGAATTGCTGTCGCCTCACCTCCCGGGGGTGAGTAACGCGAGCGTTGTACCGTTTCCTCGTCGAGCGATCGCGGAAGCGGAATTACATCGCCGCGGACGGGCGAAATCATTTCAACTTCGTGCTTTCGAATTTTACGCTTATGTGGCCGGTCGGTTTACGGTCGCGTCACCGTCTCCCTGCCCCGGGGCCGTTCCTCGTAAGGATCGGGGAGACGGTACGTTCCTTCTGAAAATGGTCCTACAATCAATGCAATAGCCGCCGGCACACGATCCTGTTTTTATCGCTCTCGAGCCTCGCCGGCCGAGAGAGAGAGAGAGAGAGAGAGGCAGTAAAAAGAAACATGACCAGCGCGTCAATCTCGCAGGCGCAATTACTCGCTCGCCAAGACGCTGCCGTCGGTTGATTGATAATCTTAAATAACTTTTATTTCGTAATACGGTCGTTCGAAAATGTTCGATTAAAAATGGCTATATTTTAGTGCACGTGATACACTCTCTATATAATGTACCAGGAATTTATTAAGTTCGAGGACAATCGAGCGACATTCGAAGGTTTTATCGCGCCGTAAAGAGTTCCGTCTGAATCAGATAATTTGTCGAGCGTTCGCTTTGAAAATCGAGGTTCGATCTCGCCCGCGCGACACGTAATCGTTCGATAACATGGACTTATCGGGCCTCCGGGCCGGGTGTGGAGGGGGCGGGGGGTGGACAGGATGATAACTCGAGGTGCGGATAACGCCACCGTAACTTTCACCGGGAGTTGCGGCATAATTGCACGTGAAATTTCATTCTCGCGCAACAGAGGCGGCGGCACCAAATCGCGTGACGTTGTGTAGCTTTCACGATCCACTTCCGTCACCTTGGATACAACGCCGGGAATTTACAGGATTTGAGATCCCATTGGGCCCTGGCCTGGCGGATTTCGTTGTTTAATCGTCGAGGAAAATAGTTACATCGCCCGGTCCGTATTCGGGGATCACGTGCGGACGAAAGAGTTTTAGTTCTTCCATTGGAATAATTCTTAGGAAATCTTGAATACTAATCAATGGACAACATTAAAGTAATATTAAATTTTGAACAAGTCATATGATATTATCATATAATAATAGAATAGAATAAGTAATAGTAAAAGTTGAAAATTATATATTTCTATCGTCTCATTAACTATAGAAATGTTACTATATAAAAACGAAATTCTGAAAGTAATATCTAATGTTATAAATTATGTATTTACATCGGCCCAATTAAAAATAAATGAAAGTATCACAAAACGGCTTCCTTTTGGCCTGATTCAGGAAATATTCATTGAAATATGACTTATAAAATTATATTTGTGCTGGTTGCCGTCAAGTGACGCGTGAAAATTGAATCCGTCTCTCCTTTGAGTCTCGTATGTTACAATTTTGATTTGCCCTGTGCACCATCGCGGGAATGAATTTTTAAATGTGAACAAACAATCGTGTCACCGATATCGGATGACATTTCAGTGAATCCGTTAATGGGACTATAATAATACCTATCATATTTTATTCAACGTGTTACGAGTGATATTTCTGTCTATCAAACCCAGATTAATGTTGTCAATTTCTGTTGGCCGAGCTTCCGCGACGCAAAGAGTAAAGCAACGTAACAATTATTACGATAATATATAATCACAGTTCCCAGGTATTTACAATGCACGATTTCAGTCTATATCGTTCGATAATTATATAAATGGCTATTCGAGTCGACTAAATTAATTACTAATAGATGACTAACCAGCCAAGCGTCGCATTAACAAATATGTTAGTCTGATTTTCGATTGAATTAATTGCAGAACTTGTAACCCGTGATTTACCGTGCCTAAGTTTTCGATCTGCAATTTTCCATGTCGTAGAAAAATACGTTATAAAGTGTGAGTTGACTTTTATATTATAAAATAAGAGAAGGGAATGAATTGCTTAAAATTACGCGTGGTTGTCAAAAATGTCCGAAGATTAAAGGGCTCTATTAAAAAATTGAAAATATCGAAATTCGGGGGCGTAAAAGAAAATAAATTTTGGCAAATATTCGTCCCGCTAAATGGATAATTGTAAGTATGCGTACTCAAGAGATAAATCTAACCAATTTCCAAATCTTTCTATGTGAATTTGAAAATGCGTCAAATTAACGCGCTTCGTAAATTTAATGTTAATAATGCGTCGCACAGCGGTGAAACAACTATAAAGTACAAAGCACGGAATGAGAAGCAATTATAATTTTTCATCGCGGATTCAATGTTCTCGAGGAAGTGCTTATAACAGTTCCGGAATTATTCCGAGTGCTTCCGACCCCTACCTAATAGATGAGCAGATCACAGCGAGTTGAAAAGGAGCGACAGACGGCTCGCGGCTTTTATTCTAAACGCACCTCCTCAATGAGGAATTACTTATTCGAGGCCGCAAGCACTCCATTCATCAAACACTCGGAGCGATAAAGGAGGAGAAGCTTGTTTCGCGGGGCGTCCTATCGGTAAGCAGCTCGCCGACACTTTCAGCTCGAATTCCTTCGGGTCGAACGATTCCGCGGCGGCGGCGGCGACGGCAGCGGCGGCTGCTGCGCCATCGATCTCGTTATCTCGTCGCCGATTGTGTCGACCGGCACAAAAGTCCTTTCATAAATGTTTCATTATCCGGCACTCGAACCGCGAGAAAAAGCGCCGGCCGCCGATAATCTCGACGCGATCCATCATGGACGGGCTCTCTCGCCCACCTGACAATGGCTTTAGCCCCCTCTCATTAATTATTTTTCCCCTGTTCTCTCTCTCTCTCTCTCCCTCTGTTTCACCGTAGACCGTTTACTCCTTCTCGCCCGATTCTCTTCTCTCTGCTGGCTTTCTCGCAGCGTTGCTCACCGCCGCCGGCGGGGGAAGAAAGGGAACACGCGTTGTCGTGCATCCCACTGGAAATTACGTCCGACGTTTTAATTGGTTTTCCGAGACGGACCCGCATGGGGCGAATGTTAATTGCGGATCGATCAACCGGCAGTTCGGCAGAGACCGGCCGACGATGATTCAGACAGCAAGCGATAACCGGGAATATAATTGGATGAAACTTTTGTCCGGGAGCTGATCAGTTCCGACACCTCTCACAACGAGCTTCTTTTATTTTGGGGAGACTTCGAGCACCCAATCGCCCCCTTTACTCGAGCGTTTCCTCGTATTCCAACGAATAGAATAATTCCCCCTCTCTGCTGGCTCCCTTTATGCAAATTAACCGTTGCATTGCGGACGAGTGCGAACCCGTAAGGTACTTTTCGTGTGCCGCAAGCGCGCTTTTTGCCGTTGGACGACTGCTCTTATTGGTTTAAAAAGATTCGACTCTCTGTGCTTGTGGTACGTATAATTACACAGGGTGTTTCAAAATACACTCGCAATTGGATTCTGGTGGTTTCCTAAGGTTATTTGAAGTAACTTCTTTTTTTAACGCAAATGCAATTCACCGCTTCGTTCACGTGTTATTAAGGAAAACTTGTGACCAATGAGAGGCGAGATGAATGAAATTCGAGAAAATCCCATGGATGCGAGCTCGATCGATTTATACGCATAGGTACGAACGTTAAGTACTATGGCACACCGTGTATATAGGTCATGGGATACGTTGATGCGGACCAGTTTCGGGAACGCAGTCACGGCCGGTTGTCGATAGCGTCGATTTCCCGTTTTAAAGCTCGCAGTCCCCCGGCACGGCGAGCGAGATTTCAGCTTAATGACAGAGTTTACCGGACACGCGTCATTTGTCCCGGTTTTTATAGAAGTTTCACGGCGCGGCGGTGAAGCGTTTCGATCGATATACGGCAAACAAATGTTCCCTTGATCCCCCTTTTTCGTCTCTGGGCGCCGTCGAAAAGTTTCAATCGGTCGTATTTCCCCGTCTCGATACCCCGAACAGTATTTCTAAGTTCGCTGCGGATCGGTTGGCCTTCGATGGTCCAAGAACACCGTGCTCGTCTAGTCGCCGACTATCCTCTCTCCCTCGAACCATGGAAATTTCGAGCAATCAAATTTGCCTGAGATCGTTGTTTCGACTGCTGGAAACACCGTGTTTGGCAAATACGAAAGAGCCGTTCGCTCGAAAGTTTGTCAAAGTTGATCGATACGTAATGATTTAAAATTGAAACGCGTATAAATAGATCCGACTTGGCTGCGCTCGGAATCAATAACGACGAAAGTACCGCAGTCTCTCCGAGAGAGAGAGAGAGAGAGAGAGAGAGAGAAAGAGAGAGATCCGAAGGAGAGAGAGCGAATTCCCTGGATCGCGATCTATTTGCCAGCGAAGGTTAGTTTCTTCGTTCGTGATCGCGGTCCGTGGAAAGATCGCGGAATAGAAACCGGCCTTGTCGGAGGGAAACGCGAGTCAAATATTTGTTGCGCGGAGCAAACATTTAATACGCATTGTGTAGCTGGAACGCTGGAAGCACCTAGGCTCCGCGGACTCGAACTCGATTCCGCACAAGCGTGTTTGCGCAATTTATTTACTTAAGCAAATATAAACAATCCCAGGGCATACGTAATAAACGTTAGATTTGGACGTTTGCTGGGTTAATATTGGCAATTAACTTGGAAACTGTAATAGAGATTGAAACCAAACATAATAGAGATATGATACAAATTGATCGGCCGTGATCGATCCAGGGGTTTACAATGCTCGGCGACGTAACGATACAATCGTCGCGAAAGTAACGCCAGAGTTTCTTAACACAAATTCGTCCGCGTGAGGAAAAATCGTCATTTCCAAAAGCCAAACGATAAAATTTTTCCATTTTTATATCACATAGAATAATTGATTCTTCCTTTAATTCTAAACAAATTAAATTTTCATTTTTACCTTAGATAATTCCAATAAATGATGAATCAGTTGTCATGGAAAACACTAATTTGTTATCTATTATTAAGATAAAATTGTTAGATTGCACTACTGTAAGATTCAATATCATTGTATGATTTTTAAAATATTATTTACCTTTCGAGATTAATAAAATAAATAAAACTGTTACTAAGGCGAACTGTTAATAAAGCGAACCGTTAATAAGGTTCGAGCGACCAGTAACCGCGTCGATTTTGTCGGGCTTGGACGATCGATCGACGTCACTCCGGGGTAACTGCATCCTGCCTTAAATCTCCGATACGCTCCGCCATGATCGGCACGGATTCCATTTTCCCGTCGCCCTCCTGTAAGACACGCGAGGCTCCCGAGGGGAATCGTCGCGCACTCACCGACGAAACCGTGAACTCGGGGGATACATCGAAATCACTGACAAAGCTTTCACCGGCGCTGTTCCGATCGACAAGAATTCACTGACTCAAGACGCGACAATTATAATAAATTAAACAAAACCGGTGTATTTTGATTAACAGACACGACAGACTCTACTATAAATCTTACAGCTTATCGCTTCTACCAACAATAAATTTAGAACAGATTCGAGTACATTTTCTTCTCCTTGTCACCCCCGAACATGTTGTATTTAATTACCACGTAGAAATTCACTATAGCACTATTTTTATAAATAATATATAATATAGCGAGTAGTTGTCACAATCTCGGGTGGCCGCAGATAAAGGGTTAAAATGCTCAATGGGCCGCATTATTTGTAAAACACGGCTTTTATTACGCCAGCGCAACGTAACGGTAGCAAAAGGTTAAAACAGCATCAAGTGCGCCGGGTTTAAAGTTGGAAACCGTAATACCCGTTCTTATTATTGTACGTAGAACGCATTGGGTTTGAAGTTCCATTCTCTGTGAGAACGCGCATAAGCTCGGTCTAACCAAGCCATAAACGGGGCCGGGGGAGGAACGAAAAGAGCCGCGGGTATAGGGATTACAAATAGCAGGCAGAGGATGAGCGCCGTTGACGCGACGGGTCTCGTTGTTTTGATTCTCCTTTTTCTCGTGCAACCCCCCTCTGCTGCTGCGCGCCCCCGACCCCTCGTAGCGTAGCGTCGCATCGCGCCTTTTTATCGTCCCCTGCTCCGGCGTGAATGAAGCGAGGCGCGCCTCCTCCCGTTCACAATTACATCGACTATCGAGCGCTCGCGCGGGGCGCAACGACGAAGATAAACCGTCTCGTCGTCGAGTTACGCACAATACCGTCCGTTCCCCGCTCGGACCCCCCTCCCCCTCCCCGCCTATTAAGTCATTCACCGTTTACGTGACTGTTACGGGGGGCACGGCGTTGCGACGTCAATGCATGTCGCGGGCTCCACGCTTGTTACCAGGAGAACGCGTAATCCTGCCGATATCGCGCTGCTGGGTTCAATTGAATCCGCAACCCTGAATGGGTATTGTGTTTTGGGGCTGAGTCATTGGAATTTCGGAGCGCTGCACACGAGGCTCTCGGATTCGACTGCTTGGCTCCGACCGGCTTCCACCGCGAGTTCTCGACCGTGCTTTCGAACCCCTCGAAGAAGCTTATCTGGACCATCCGCGACACGGGATCAACTAACGCGGTCGCCGCAATTATTCTATAATTATTCTTCTAAATATGTAATGCACTGTATCGTAATGCACTGTATTGTATTGTATTGCACTGTATCATATTGTATTGTATTGTGTTGCACTGTATTATATTGTATCGCACTGTATTTTATTGTACCGTATTGTATTTCATTGTATTGCACTGTATTGTATTGCATTGCATTATATTATACTGTATTATAAAACGACATTTTTAGAAAAATTCTCATATTCGCTTTAAAATACGAAAATGTACAGTAGAGAAGTACGTACATATGCATACACATGTATGTACAATGCCAATATATTGAATTAAAATTAAGTAGAGTACTATATATACATACAGTATTAATTTTTCCCGGCTCGAACACTTTACGCAAAACTGGTCAAGTGAAGATACTCTAACATCATCGCGATTAAACATAGTTTGTGTTTATACGTCCGCTTGAACAATTTATTCCGCGCAGATGACTGAAGCGGCGCAGAACAAGTAGAAAAGGTCAACGATATTCCAGACGCGACGAGAATATTCAAAGCCTATTATCTCACCTATTATCTCACCGTGGGACGCCCGCACGTAAAAACTTCTACACACTTTAACACGAAGGATTACCTTGCGCCGCTTGAAGCTGCGATTACTTGAACGCCCTGTATAATTAACCTCGAAGCCGTTCGTAAACCGGCATCAGGTCCCTGGGAAGACTTTAAAAGGGCGTCGCTTTTTATTGCTCATAAAGGGACTCCCCTATCTCTCTTGGGAACTTCGAGAGCTGGATGTCGGGCTCTGGGATTGTGTCGGTGGCTACTTGCGGCAAATAAAATTATTCCGTGACACGACAATCGCTGCGAACGGTTTAATTTGTCGATCGATAAAGGAGGGAAGAAAGACTTTTACCCGCCGGGTTAGCACCGCGGGGATAGAAGGAGCGGAGGGAATCAATAGGGCGAGAGGAATAAAAGGGAATGGAAAGGTTATAAAATCAGCGCGGCGAAAGAGAACGGCGAGGGTGGGGGAGGGGAGGGGGCGGGGGAGAGCCGGTGCAACGTGGCCCGAGACCGATAGAAAGGCTGCACTTAACCCCCGTTATCTGTAAACCATAAACTTCACACTTGGTGGACCAAGACTATTCTCGCCCTTCCCTTTGTACGCGCGTTCCCCTTTCGGGCAATGCGCGCCCGTTGGCAAGAGAACCCAGAAACCGATTTGTCGGTGCCGCGCGACTGAAATCCTGTTTATCAGGAGCTGTAACCGAACGAAACTTCCGCGAGAGGGGGGGACTCTATCGAATTTTTATAATACGCGCGCACCGAGAAACGAGCTAAAGTTTCGTCGATACAATTCTCTATTCGTCGACGAACGGGGAGCAAGTACTGAGAGACCACGGTTTCGAACTGCGCGCAGTTTCTACGATCCGAACGGTGTACACTTCTCACATATATCGAAAGACACATGAAAAGTTCATAGTATTATGTTCCGTTTATTTTAGGATATGCTTTGTGTTGACGTAAATAATTCTGACGTAAGAGAAATGCTATTTATTATTGTTAATATACGCGATGGTTATACAGAAATTCTGTTTACGAAAGTATGGTAAGGTGTTAAGATGGTATTTTAAGGACCTCAAAAATGGTCCAGGTCCAGGACATCAAAGAAAGGGAATTTTTTTTAATTTTAAACGAACTTACATGGCTATTATTTAGTATCATAATTTTGGGACACCCCGTTCAAGATTCTAGAAAACCACTAAATGTATCGTACCCTCAGCACGCGCAGTATAGATTTCTCGTAGGAACATTCCGAGGGAACCTCGCTCACAAAAAGCTCTGTAACGAGTAGATATTGGCGTTTGTTTCCTGGCCACGGCCCCCCTCCGGAACATATTTATCCGTGGCATTGTGGTCCTCCGATGGTGTTATAAGGACTATTGCGTCCATTATGCGCCCCATAAGCAATAAATCATATTCCACTAGTATCAGCACGCAATAAGGAAGACGACTGACCAATATCGCCGCAGTTGTTCCCTAATCCTCCAATCTTCTTTGACTCGATCGCCATCCCTGTATCCCACTCCAGCGATCTTAGCCCCTTTCAATCTACCGATAAGTCGACGAAACGGCGGATAAGGTCTTTCTTGCCTCCCGAGCGGACGTATATACGAATTATAGTTCGCCGCACGGGGCTGCTACCCTCCCCTCTCTCTCTCTCTCTCTCGCTCTCTCTCTCTCTCACCCCGCGAAACGTTAAAGCAGTCAGTGGTACCTGGACAGACCTCGGACCGAAATTGAACCAGTGAAATTCTGTGAAACTCGGCGGTTTAATCTCGAAAGTTTCGGTATTTAATCTGAGATTGGTGCACACGGAACGTTGAATTTTATTCATTTGCAAAAGATTGTTCTACCGGTTTTGTTATTCTTTTGCTCTCGCGCAACTTCTTGATCAGCGCAACCCTTCGTCACGGGAGTTTTATTTCCCCGTAGTTACACGGAATTGTGCAATTTTGCCATTTTGTTTTTAGGTAACTTTTTGGTGAATGAGAGGAAAATGTGGCAATATAATATAATGCGGAATATTTAATATATTAAATATTCGTATTTAATAGATCCAGCACTGAATATGTATCACGAGTCCGACTCGCTATTATAGTGCGAGGGTTTAAACAGATTTTTCATCGGAAACACGGTGTTCAGCTTTCTCGTAAATGTATAAATTCAGTATAATAATATACGTTACTCTGAGAAATTCTTGTAAATGTTACAAGTGCGCAAAAAACTTCTAAAAACATCGTTACATTTTGCAATTCCAGTTTTCCGAGCCGAGCGCGTTAAATTCCTGCAGACTTTAGCGGACGCGTTAATGAAGATACGAGTCCTCGCGTTTTAAAAGCTTGTAGATTTTTGCGGTAAACCTTAATTTCAGTCTCGTATGCATGAATCATTTTGTTAAATACTAATTTTGCATTCCGGTTACGTGTATCTTTGTTCTTGTTAGGATAATATTAGTTGAGGCCTGACGTCTGCTCGAGATAAAATATAATTCACGAACGCGACTGTCGCTTTTGCTATTAAGACGAGCCAGAACGATTTTCTTTGGTATTTATTATGTCTATTATATTTCCAAATAAATAGTAACTAATTTACCGAAATTTAATTTATCTTAGCGCATTAAATCAAGGACAAAACTGAAATTACACATTTAAAACATTTAAGGCGAGTTCTCCGCCGATAAGTCTTAACCTAATTTCCCGTCAGTAATTTTCCAACAGTCCAGTTCGCTTCGCCGTCCGTGAAGATTCTAACTCAGCCAGACGGCGGCGTAGAGAGACAGGAGAAGCCTCGCAGCGTGTTCGCGTTGCACTTGGATAAAGAAAAACCGTGAAGGGAACTCGATCGAAGTTACTTTAACGCCGAATCCGGGCCAAGAGCAGCGGCAGAGAAGTAACGCGAAGGAAGAGAGAACGGTAGACAAAACGTTATCGCGCCCCTGCGAAGACGCTCACGGACGAGGCCGGTCGGCAGAGCCACCCCCGCGAACACACACACGCACACACGAAGCTCTCGCGAGGTGTAAGCGTGCATGCGCGCACAGAGACAGAACCACTGTACATTTCCATTTTATCTCGAGCTCGGGAGCTGGGCTGCCGTAGGGCTTTTGTTTCTTGCCGGTGACAGGGGGCTAAAACAGGGCCGTGTCACTTAGCCGGAGCACCGTGGCCCCGTCCCTGTCCCTGTCCCTCTGCCAAACCGGTCTGTCTTCGCTACTTACGCCTGTTTCGCCGGCTAACGACAGACCGGCACACGACCGTTGCCGTTCCCGTTCCCGTTCCCGTTACCTAGCGGTACTTTCGGCTGTCATTTCAGCCGGCAAGAAACCACCAAAACCCCTGGCCGAATCCTCCCTCGGCGTCCCGAACGCGGTGCCGCGCGTACACCGACGTCTGGCCAGCTTTTTCCCGCTTTATCTCTCCGCGCCACGGCAAAATGGGATTCACGTTTTGGCAGTTATGCCGGTTAAGGTCGGCCGTGATTCGCCGAGGACATTGCATCGCCCTGTTTTTCGACGGCTCGCTGTTGGGCCGGGTTCACCGTTCTTGCTGTCCGAAGTTTTCCCTGACCCTTGAGCACCCAAGGCGCGGGATATCTAGGTTGACGCGAATGCAAATTTGATGCCAGGGTGACGTGCACGCTAGACACTGGCTAGCTTATTTATGCGACCCAAATTCAATTTCTTGACTTTGTGCTCTCTTTTTATGGATACCGTGGAAGTGTGTTCTACGTGTAACAGGTTACCCGGTTAGTATTTGGGGTAGTTTCAAGGTGGATCCAGTGGGATAAGTCTACCAAAATCTGTCATAGTCAAAGAGTTAACGAGATTTCAATTCCAATCGACGTTATAGAATGTAGAAGCTTAGAATAGAGGTTCGCACGAAGTTTCATAACGTAATTACAAGTGTCTCGAAGATGTTAGGTGAGCAATCTTTTATTTACCGCGAGGGTAACAAGTCCAAGCCAGCGCGTCGCTCATTAAGTCACGCCGTTGTCTAGTCGGAATCTAATTGGTACTCGTCCTCGCTAATTGCAACTCGACGATTCGGCGCGAAGAAAGCCATTAAATTGCATCGGAAGGATCTCGGCGAAGAACAGAGAAGGGGTCTCGCGATGATGTTCGCGAGCAGACCGCGCCGTTCTTAGACTCGAGACCATCCGGGGAGGGGGGCCTCCGTGGAAATTCCGAATTACTCGAGAACGAGGTCTCTCGACTGCGAGTTTGGATTTCGTTCGCGGCGCCGCGATTGATTTTCTTGCAGGCGATCGGCGAATATCCAGAACTCGTCGCTGCTTAATTCCGGTAACCTGGCAACCTGCGCCGGTATCTGCTCGCAGCGAGAAGAACATCGCCGACTGATTCTACAGTTGTGAACCGAGAGATGAGAGAGAGAGAGAGAGAGAGCGTATTCAGTTCGGCAGAGGAGGAAGCTGCGACAGCCGCTAGTTGATATTTAGTCCCGCTCAAATTCCCAAGTTACCGAAACCATTCCGATACTTGGTTCTACTCGTAGAAGTTTCAACTTCCGCCAACTGCTAATCTCGTTCCCTACAAAACTTCCACCGTGCTTCCGCTGCGTCGAGTCCTCCTCGCGAACGAATATTCTCAAATGTACACTACTTTCGATGTTCTTCGCAGCTGCGACGCTCCCCCTGCCCCGTGATTACGAACCCATGACACAACGAGACCTTAATCTGGGAAAGTGATCTCGACTGTCTTGCTGGGAGTTTAATGAGACTTTTCCAGATGACAGCGCCACCAGTCTTGATTCTACCATTCTGAGAAATACGTATTTATTATCACGCGAAGCGAAGTATCGATCGAACAGAATTCGTTTCATCGCGGTAAATCAATTATGAGAGTCACTGAACTACTTTTAGACACTTTCAGCACTCGAATGCGCAACGCTTTACAGTTGTTATAAGCTCTGCATAATTTTGTATATTATATATACATTCTTTTCAATATCAAATAAAACATAATCATTTTTCAACGAACAAATAAGCAATAGATAGAATTTCTTAATTCTTAATATTTATATTAATATTTCGCGGGTACGTGACAATCGTGATATAATTTGATTAAAAATTTGTACTCTTGTTATTGGCAATATTTTTCATATTCGACGTGCTCGCGTGTAATCATCGATGCACGCCTGATCGTTTCAATCCTTTATCCTGGAGTGATTGAAACATTTTAATTACCAATTTTTATTCATTCCGATTTTATCATTGTTAATTGTTCGTTTCGAATGATTTTTGCGAAATCGAAGTTCTTCTTCGTTTCTAAAGATATACGTTGAAATATTAATTATAGTCGGTTAATAAGCTCGATGGTTGAAATAGTTGGATCCGTAATTTACATGTAAACGAGAGAGATTCGAGAGTAGCAGTGCGAATGCAGGATGCAAGAGAGTTTTCGTATTTCCGGCGAATCGAAACATTTTCTTTTTGCTTCTTGCGCATCTTGGAACACGAATTCAAGCGAACATATTAAATATGTAAGATTTCCTTCCGACATCGCATTTTCTGGGGAATATTCTGTAATGAAAGCTACGTTGCTCCGCCAAATAAAGTGGAATCTACGGCGTGGCAATGCTGGCAGACAAACATTTATCAGATGCTTCCTCTAGGATGTTTTAGTTATTTCGGTAACGTACATTTAGTAAGTTCCGTCTTAATTTACGAGAAATATGAGTAAAGAACATGCTATTATTTGAATTACTATAATTATTATAAGTGCCTGTAGCATATCTGTATAGACGGTAGAAATTCTTGCAAAACTTGGATGTTTTTATATATATATATAAGTTGGAAACTATGAAACGGGCGTCGCAGCTGCTGAACACAGACCGAACAAAAACGCCCGTTTCATGGTTTCCAACCTAATAGATCAACGTCGCCTATGACATACGAATCAAAAGCACATGAACTTAAGAATTCGTATCGTTTAACTTTTTACTGTAAAGTTTTCACGATAGAATATGCGACAATTTTTAACCCTTTTATCATCGCAAGAATCTTATCGCCAGCAATAGGACAACAAACTGTAATACCTCGCAAGCAACGGGAAACGATCTACGAGAGGTTTGTCCACCTAAAATGCCTGGGCGATCTACGCGCGCCGCGCAGCTACCTGGCTTCGGAACAGGTTACACGAACGATGAACTCGAGAACCGACTCTCGGCCTATTCTCGTGGGAATAGTCGTCGCGTGATAACCGAATAATTAATTAGACGGCGAGATTAATTCGCGTCGGGGAAACAGGTTCGTTTGGATACGACGTAATACGACCGGAGCAGTCGGTTTCGCGGCACCGTATAACACTTAACAAGATTTATCGCCGACTTGATGACTTTATTACGAACGATTTACGAGCGTTAACGACGGGAACGTCTTCCACCCTACCTCCCCGCCCCTTCTGCCCCCATTTCCGCGCTGACACGGCCCCGAATCACCGATGGCGGGGCAGAGGAGGGGAGGAGGGGGAGGGCGGCATAGAAGCGAGTCCCGAGGACCTTTTACCCACCGGGTTTACCTGTTAATCGATCGACGCCCCGCCGAATCGACGATCGTTCTCGCGCGATAAAAAAAAATTTTGCGACAAGATTGGACCGGTTCCAGCCAGCCTCGTAATTGAACGGACCCGGAAATTCGATTCCCAGCCCTTTATGCTGATGTGAACTGTCATCGGGCACGCTGCCGCGGGATTAGCTCCGCCTACCCCCTATCCTGAAGGGCTTGTCGAGTTTCTGAAACCTCTGTGAAAACATCGCGCGTAATTTGTTGCACGGGCTACCGGGAGTTACGAGCCGGTTTGGGGGAAATGTTTCAGTTCGCGCATTGTTGTCTGGCGAATACAGAGGACGGAGTGTATTGTAATGGACAACATTATTAGGTGAACCGAAAAGTAATCGAAAACGATTGTTGTTGGCGAAAATCGGTCATTTATTAGAGAAATCTAACATTTTAATTAAAAAGATAATTTCCCACCTATTCGTCTATTTCATAAAGATCTTCATTGCAATTAACAGATCTCCTTTCACGTACAACGCGGTTTAATACGAAAGCGATATTAATCTCATATTTCGACAATTTTCGGAGCTTTTTTTTCCAGTGCTTTTTTAGCGAATTTCAAAGGTATAGCAAACAACGGAAACGCATGAAAGAGTCGCGCGGAATAACGGGGTAAATAGGCGGGCAAACAATAGTAATAAATTCAGAGGAATTGTGCGGAAAAGGTGGATTGAACTCGTTAATAAGGTTGCGTTTGAGGTTACGCAAGATAATGTTGGCGAACGACGGATACGAACAAACAAACAAGAAAGTAAATACCGGCGACCAGACCGGTGATCCGCTTCGCGATATTTGCTGCGCCGCCGCGCGGCGTGTCTCTTCGGTTACGTACACCGATTTCAATTATATAAAAGCTCCTCTGGCTTCTGCGTCGGTAGAAAAGCCAGCCGCATTGTTCCCGAAGCAACTGTGCAAACAGAGATAATGTTGCGGGGAGGGAGACAGAAATAATGTTGCACCATATTACGGAGACGCATTGATACATCCGAACACGGGGGGGCCGCCGGCCGAGTCAACGCGACTTTGCCTATGCACGCCGTTTCCGAGTATCTATAAGAACGACAGCAGCCTACATGCTAGTACCTGCGCGTACTGGCAGCGCTTTACGGCCGCCGGTAGTGGAATAAAAATCATGGAGCGGAAGCGACGCGAGTCATTGGAGAATCAAGTGGACCGGCACCGGGCTCCGTTCTTCCTCGAGAACAGATGACAGCGATACAGCTATTGAAAATCGAATCGTTAGACGGTTCGCGTCGCGTCGCTCCGATTCTATTCCACATCGATCCGCGACCATTTTCCATCCTCCCGACCGAGCGATGCCGCGAACAAAAGCGTTCGCATCAAATTAGAAAAGTATCTCTCGTATTTGTTGAGCAAATTATTCTACTGTCATTAATGTGCTATCGGGAATATTTCGACACCCGATAGATAATTCTAAGAGTAGGCTTAAAGACATTAGCGTAAAGCTGCGTAGCTGTAACAATGAGAAACTATTGACTCTTTTCATTTGAAACTACTTTAATTCTGAAATGAATTTTGAATTCTGAAATTGTCACATTGAACATGCATGCTTATAGAAAACTTGTATCATTAAATAATTTATCAAATCCAGACAAATTCAATAATACAGAAATTCTTTTAAATATAGTATAGCAACTTTTAGCGTCGCTTTAGAGCCGCTATTGGATTGCAGAGGGTTAAACAACGAATTTGTTGAGAACGCCGTAGCGATTGAAGCACGAAACACGGAAAAGTGCAACGGCAATCGTCGAACAAAATGAATCGTTTACGAATTGAAACGAGTTACTTCTCAACTTCCTCGCTGTAAAAACGTTTCTCTCTACACCGGCGTAACTCGTTGAACGCGTGATCAGTTGTACTCTTTCGAATGTTAACTAAATAAATCGGGGCGGGTGGTGGTAACGCGAGTACACGCGTTCCGAGAGCCAGGTAGTAACACAGTGCTCGGCGGGTGCACCGCGATCCGCCGCGTTGCGCGGATTGTTGCCGAGCTTAGCTCGCGACGGACGCGGATAAAAAATTATGCAATTTCGACTCGGCGAAGTTTGAATGACGTTTAATGCGCTGAATGTCCTTCGGTCGGCTCAAAGGCAGCTCGAAAGCCTTTCGCGGCGCATGAAAGGGGGCCACTCGAACCGCGGCAAACATTTCCATCGATCCTCGAACAAGGTCACCGTGTTCCCCGGTCGGGGGTTCATTTATCGAAACGGGGGTAAACGGGGGTGCTCGTGGACTCGCGAGCAGCTCGCGCCGGTCCGCTCAAAAATACAATTCATTACCGGGAGAGACGGTGGGGGAATCAGTCAATTAATCAGCACCGTGGCCCGACGCGCGGTTACCGCCCGATGGAAATTACAGGCCGATCGCGCGGGAGCGCCGCGCGCGACGCGTCGTCGTGACCCGCCACTATTTTATACCCCGTTGTTTAACGAACGATCCGCGGAACCCGGCCCGCGTGAAATACGCGACCGTTGCAAATAAAATCAAATAAAATAAAAGAATTCGCCTGTTGTCGGGGGACCGGGGCGTGGCCGGGTCAGAGGGCTTGCGTCGCGCGTAATTACCGTGTAATCGGTGTCCCGCGGCGCGCAAAATAAACCGTTGTATCCTGTTTGCAAATTAACCAAAGTCCGCCGCGCGAGCGCGCCCGCGCCCGCGCCCGCGCCCGCGGCTATGCCTGCTCGTTTTGAAATTGTAGAACCGCTCTTAGAGACCTGCTCTACGCGGCGTTTTCCTCTTCCCGTGCCGCGAGCTCGCCGGCGCTTAAAATAGCCTCGCAAAGAAATTTCCGCATAGAAATCTTTGCCTTGTAAATCTACCACGGTAATCTTCTTCGGAGAGAAACAACGCGGTGACGGATCCGGAGGAAATCAATTTTCTCCTCGCAATGCTCTAATTTCGTCTGTCGGGGCTGTGCTCTGCAATTGTTCCCGAAAATTAGGATACTCGAATTGTAATGAATTTTTGGGCAGAATATAGATTATATGCGAAATTTATGGAAATGAAAAAAGCTACGCATCTGAAAGGTCCAATCCAAAGGTCCGAAAGTATTTTAATGAATATTGCGAAATTTCATGTATGTTCCCCTCGTTTTATGATTAAAACCGTATGAATAGCGAACAAATATTTAGCTCTGTACTACCTGCATCAAATAAGACATGAAAATGAGGTTCTACGTAAAAATTCAGTATAAACAGGTGAATTCATATGATCGTCACAAGGAATATTTTTTTAATTACGCATTATAATAATTACAACAAACTCACGTACATTATGTATAAAGTACAAGTTTATATAATTTAACAAAAACGTGAAATTTCGAATTTAATGACAAATTAACTTTGTAAAATATTAAATGAATACAAAATTGAGAAGGTAGAATATAAAAACTAAAAGCAAACTGAAACAGATAAGAAGATAATTTATTAGGAATATTATTATTAAGTTTTAATTTATAATTAAATTTAGATGAATAATTATAAAATGATGAACTTGAAAATATAAGATAATTGAGGGTTATAATAATCGTTGAAATTTAAATTTTCAATTAGGAATTATTTTAAGTAGGGGCTGAGTTGAGTATAAATGAATAGATATACTGTAAAATCATTCAATTTGTTTTCTTTTTTAAGTCTCTGTAAATCGCATTCGGTGTAGAAAGGATGACTGTTATAAGTTGTCATTTACATTGTTGCAATCTTTTGTTATACGATTTTTGCGTGTACTGTGTCATATTTTGCTAATGTATTCTTTGACAGATTTCATGTGGAGATATTTGTCAAAAGTCTCGTTAGCGAAAAACCCTGACGCGGGTGTCATTGTTCTAACAACCAGTGCTTCATTTTGAGAGCATTGTGTTTCGTCAGTGTTTGACATTTCCGCATGTCTCCATAATTGGATCCCATAGATTTGGATATGTATAATAGCGACGTTGTTCCACCCCTGGCAAAAATATCTTACAAATATTCCTGCAACAATTTCCAGCACTCTAAAAGTAAAAGTAAATAAGCAACGATTCGCTGAAGGATAAAATAGTATCGTTCGATGCTCCTTAGTTTGAAATCTAAATCGAAACGAGGAAAGATTCCAGGGTCCGCGACATCGACTGGCTAACCACCAGACATCGATACAGGCCACCCAGCCGGCGCAGACTTCGCGACGACCAAGAGAAGAATCGTATTTCGTTCGCAATTAGTTCTGCTCGATAAAGCGACAGGAGAATGCTTTCGATATCCGACGGAGAAGTCGCGTGGCGTCGGAGATGATTCGCGAGCCATTTGGCAATTAGAACGGACCCCCATCTCCCTGCAACCGACTTACAAATCGATGGAGAACCACTCGACGTTCGTCGGAGGTTTTCGATAAACTGTCCCCTCGCCGCGGTCGAAAATGCTTCTCGCAGCCTCCGGACACG
Source organism: Augochlora pura (assembly GCF_028453695.1). Taxonomy (NCBI): domain Eukaryota; kingdom Metazoa; phylum Arthropoda; class Insecta; order Hymenoptera; family Halictidae; genus Augochlora; species Augochlora pura. The sequence continues at coordinate 25,900,244 of NC_135773.1, forward strand.
CGAATCGCGCCGAGTCCCGGGAATCTCGGTGGTCCGTGGAACGCGTTCCCAGTCAACGATTCAACAAAATAAGCGCCCTTACAACCTCGTAGCCTCTGACGACCCCCTAATCTCTCGCGATCGTGCGACATTCCGCGATGCTCTCGCCGCGTGCCGGCACGCTGTTATCGCGCGCGCGCCGATTCACCGAAACTAATGCCGTCGTACCGGTTGCTGCTTACTTCCCAAATTAATACCGGATCCGGAGAGACTCGTTGCGTTTTCAGACAGTGTTCGAGGGGTTTCCGGGGGACGACGCGGCACGGAATCGCTGTCCAATCCCCGGAGACTACACAGGAACGAGAATGGTAACCGAACGGCCGTACATGCTCGCTTAAGCAACATCGCAACTGACCCAATTACCGGTAGCCGTAACGGAGACGTCGCGGGGCGTCGCACACGTTGCGTTTCGAGATATCGAACCCGACGGTACGCCCTAGCTACGATACGCGTTCCACGATCTGTAATAGTAGGCTTCCGCCACTCGGCCGTCTATGGAAACGCGCTCGCGTTACGAAATATTCCTCATTTGTCGCCGCTACTTATGTATGCAGGTGACACGGCGTGGGGTTGCATCGGTTCGGGGGAGGGGGACGATCGATCGTTAATTTACGAGAATTTCCCGCGGGAGCGGCTCGATACGAGAATTCTGGAGTAGGTCCCGTGTAATAAAGCGGATTTCGCTGTCGGGGAAAAAGCGCGCGACGCACGGAAGCCTGTTCGCACGGCTTCCAGTAGGACGAGTAAACCATTTGTCGGACGTCGAAACGCGGTAACGGCGATCTCTGGGAAATGTTGTTGAAATTCGGCCCCGGGTCCTGGGTTAATTTTTCGACTACTCTGTGACACTCATAAGTGTTTACTGCGTCCTCGAACAGAGTTTTTTCGACGATTGGAGTAATTATAGCGGGGATAAACCGGGCTGGTCACGCGATAGCGAACGATGCGACGTTGGCGCCCTCGAAAATTCAAGACCGGCCACTCGAACGACACTGAATCGAAACGCTCGCTTCACCGAGCTACCCTCCTACTGGCCGACATTTACCCTCGACACTAGACGGCGCCTGATTACACACGACGATCATTGGTCACTCTCCAGATCGGTCGGCCGCCTTTGTTTTATCGGGAATGGGACACAACAGAGCCGGTTACAGTGCGCAGGCTAACGACTATTCGAGCCCACTCTATCGCCGGGATAGCATCGTGCTCATGGGATTCGCAAATAAGTGGGGGGGGGGGGGGGGCCGGCGCTGATATTCTAGCGAATCTAGTTAAATCGGTGACAGTGTTTGATGTCCCGCAAACTAATCAGCTAAATCTGACGCTACGCCCTGTACGGACCGAACGCGCCACGCATTATGACGCTACCCACCGTTGCCGTTTAAGGATTCATTCCGCTGTAATGGAAAATCGAGCTGTGTTTAGGGTATTCAGGGTTTAGGCGCGCTCTATAGAAATGGCCGCAGCGTGCGTTCTCTCGAAGTTGTGTTTTATTCGTAACGTCGCTGTTTGTAGAAATATCGAGGTAGAGTGTATAGTGATTAATCGTTCGAGCACAAGTGTTGTACTATTGATAGGAAAAGAACTATTCGTAATTAATTATAAATTTATTGAGGTCGAATAATATAAATTGCTATTATTGGCATAAAAAGATTTAGAAAGTTATACAAAAATTCAGAGTTTGTGTGAAACAGAAACAGAAATCATTAATTATTAGTGGGGTACCTAAAGTTACAGGTATCTCACAGAGATTGACAGGTATTAATCCTTCTATTAAAACAGCCATAAAAACACTTAACAATCATTTATGGCAAACATATTATTAATTATCAATTAAAATCTATATATTCTGAAAAAGATGGAACATCAAATTGGCTTAAAAAAGAAAATAACAAGGCAACGCGACTCGTTAATTATTTGTCAACGCGAAAGTGAACCGATTCGCCGAGCCTGGAATTAATTCAGTAAGCTGCTACGAAAGGTGGAACTGCGGCTAATCGGCTAGCGCCACCTTCAAATTTATTTAGCCGCTTGAACAAGAGAAGGTTCAAATAAATTGAATCAAGAAGAACAAAAGATTTCTGTTAAAACGAAGCCGGTTACGAAGGCGGAATCGCATTAAGTTACGCTTCTCCTCGCCTTTATCGATGTTCCCGGCTCTGTCGCCGTGAAAGTTTCCAACGCTTTGAAAGCCGGGCGAAAGAAGCCTCGTTTCACCGGCGAGTTGTCCCGGGGAAATTGAAAACACGCGGATTACGTTTGCCTCGGGACCGTCTGATTTTAAGTAACGCGGCCAATTTCCATTCCCTTTGCTGAAAAACTGACTGCCGGTGTACTTCCCCCGCGATCCATATCCAATTTCACACTCGCGTCTCCGACCGAGAAAAAAAAAGTCCCCGACACGGCATTCGTAATAAAAAAAGAAAAGAGAAAAACGGAGGAAGAAAGAACGGAAAACAGAGAGAAAGAAAAACATAGAGAACTGGTGAAGAGGCGCTCGAAATATTTCCCGTTCCGCGTTATTTACGACGTCGTTGCAACATTTGACCTAGTCTAAAACCTCTTGGGCCTGGGAACGAACGCGCCCCGTTGATCGAGAACGAGGGCTTAACACTTTTTTCGAATAAAAATTGGGTCGCGGCGATATGAAACATCGATTGACTCGTTAGTGACAGTTATTTCGCGTGAAGTGTCGGCATCTCGAGATTTATTAGTCTATCGACCCATTGTTTAACGAGCTACCGCAAGGCACTCTTCCACCGGTCTGTATCCGATGCCTCGAGAGGGATGCATCTGACTAGTGACGATCCGTTATCGTTTCCGTTCCATTGTCTACCGTGGCTCACGCACGTACGCAATCATCCATTAGCGTGCACACGTTTGCACCACTTAGATGAACAGTATCTTAGAGATATAATAATATGTGGCTTTATGCACACGTTTGCACCACTTAGATGAACAGTATCTTAGAGATATAATAATATGTCGCTTTACGTATGGTATTAATTTTAGTCGAACACTGTATTATGTTATGTCAGGTTACGTTTCGTCGTTGACTCATTATTATTTCACTACGGATCTTCATGTAACATAAAATTTGTTAACGGTGATTTATGGAGACTGAAACAAAAATTTTTTACCATTCGCTATTTGCTATTAATGTTACTATTATTATACTATTACTAATACGATAGTATTACTATTATTATACTATTATTATTCCGGTAGTATTACTTTTATTATCACTAGTAACATTACTATTACTATTTACTATAACTAATTCATTTTATGAAAAATGATATCCTAAGTCAACGGGCAATATTTGAAACGAAAATATTCGCACGATGGTCACCGTTCTTAAAAATACAGTTTCAGGATAAGCGATTTTAGAGCCCCAAATTGTGATTCCAATATCGTTCCCAACTATTCATAACAAAAGCGACAATTGAAAATGTAGAGATTATTGTAATATAAGATAAAACATTAAAAAATGTATTACTAAAAAACTGTTTGTAATATTATTTAGTAAATCTTGCACGGAATCTTTATCACGAGTCTGACTCGTTATTATAGGGCAAGAGGTTAAATAGCAAACGGCACGAATTTCCGTAATGGTTGAACGCAGGGCTCGAATTGAAAACTGTCACGGAAAATTGTACACCCACGAAAATGTTAAACAAATTTGTTCCAGGCAATTCGACCGTCGCTCGATCGTGAAACACCACAGGTATTTCTCGAACAGCAAGGCATCGCTTTCGTCGGGTTTTATCGTCGTTTAGTAGTAGCGCGAGTCGTCGCGAGTTACACGAGAGAGAGCCCCGGGGCAGTTTCAATTTCCGCGTGCGCGGAGCCCGAAGCATCCTCTCGACCCCCGTCACACCCTCGAAATTTCACAATCAGTTTAGGGAACAATTCGGGTCTGACGGCAATTAGGATTTGTGGTGCGCCCCCGCGTGATAGGGCCGTGTTACGTCGCTGCGAAAATCCGTGCGCGTCGATCGTCTCGTTTCGGGGATTGCTTTCCGAAAAAAGCGGGGCAACAAAAATAAAAAAATAGCGTGTCCACGCGCGGTAATAGCGACGGTCGGCCCATGCGTTGGCCCGTGGAACAAAGGCTCAGGTGGAAAAAATTGTCGTCGCAATTCTTGCTGGCAAACGGCGGTCCCGTTTTTTTTTCTTTTTTTTTTGTTGTTGGGTTCACCCTCAGGCAAATTCCATAAACGTTGGATGCGCGATTTTTGTTTATTCCCGGTCGGCGGAGTGACGAAACGCGCGACAACCGCGCGCGGGCGGGTCGCGGCACCGAATTTGCTCAGTAAAAAAAAAAGTCCAGGTGAAAAAGGAGAGGAAGAAACAAATAGCCACCGGACGAGTTCGAGGCCCGCGAGGTTCGTAGATCAATTAACAGTAGCTCCGCGCCACCGCCGCCGCTGCCGCCGCCGGTTGTTTATCGTAAAACGATGAAGACTGTACCGCTGGGATTTCTCGACAGATTAAAGGCCGATTTGCCCCATACTATTACTACTGGTTAGCGGTCCGCGTGACTGTTGCCCGCCCGCCGCTTTTAATCCCATTAAAATCCCATCATTCTAAACCTCGATGCCAAGCTACTCCCTGCCGTGCGCGCAACGCGGACGCGCCGCGCGTCGTTCGGTTCCGCTCCGCACCGCTCGGCACCGCTCCGCAACGCGGCGGATAGCTCGGAGATTATCTGCTCTCCCCGTATCCTTTCCCGTTTTATTTCAGACCCGGTTTTTGCGCCACTTTTACAGTCCCCGGTCGCCTGCATTGCGGTAACGAAGAATGTAATTCCTGTCCTCGCTAATGACACTCATTTCACCCGCGAAAACAAACGAGCTTCCCCACGGAAATCCCATGGATCGATAACCGTCGTCACAGAGAAATTGAATTCTTTTCGGTAACATGCTGACCCCGCTTCTATTCACTTTACAGCGATCTCGACTCGATGCTAATTGAATCTATCGACTTCGCGCACATTTTCGCGAGTTTCATCGCTTGTGCGAGCACTTGGAAATTTATGCAGTGAGTTATGGTAGTGTTCGAAAGATAGTATAACTTTGACTTTTACGCCGTATATAAATATTGTAATTAATTTAATATTGAATAATATTGTAATTATAAAATATAGTCCCGTTAATTCAAACAATTATTATCACTTCCCTCAATATTTATTTAATCGCATGCCACTAATTTTACAGTCGATCACCTATCGTATATTAATTAAAGATATCACAGGCGGAACAGCGTTCATGATAAATATGCGAACGTCCGAATGTCTTTGTCCGCGGATTGAAAATTTCATAAACGTCGTAAATTCCCGTTGATAGACTATTTTGCAATGCAAAATCCGTTCTTCGGCCAGCGAGAACGGGCTGCGCCGGGGTATTGAAACTCCAAAAACCGGGACGTAATTTCGACCGCGGCGCTCTTCCTCGAAGCCAATTTGGAATAGGTTGATGCGCAATTTCTCCGCTCGTAGGGCCGCCGCATGTGCTACGTGCGAAGCACCGACGGACAACGAGATCATCGATAAGTCGAGCGACGAAGAATTTTATAGTCGCGGAACGTGCCTTTCCTCATCGATGGGACGAGCATTTTATCGGCGATACCGGGTGTCTCGGCTTCGTTTCCGGAATAGTGTATCAGCCGGCGTTTTATATCTTAAAGAATCGTTACTCCCGGCTCCTCGACTCGCTTTCGGATTCGATTTTGCCGGCGACTTACGTACCCGTAATTTAAAAAAGAGGGGTACTTTTTTTCAGAAAGAAATAAAATAAAATTTTTATATATATACAGAATACTTTGCATCGGATTAAATAATAAAAGAACTTAATTATTATATGTTCATTTTTATATGATCAATTTCGAAACGATCATTAATACATAAAGAAACACTCATGTAATTGTCTCTCTTAAAGCAATCTTGCATATAATGTAATAAATAAAAATATATAATGCAATATCCATCGTCCCTGTTAGTGGCTTTTGCCGGACGCGTATATGCGTCCATAGCGCTTTAAGGGTTGATACGAAATGAAATCGTCGATCCCGGTTTGCCGTGTATTTACCGTCGGTGGCGCGGCACCGGCGGGGAACACCGTGCAACAAATCCTTCAGTTTTCCGCTTGAAATCCCGTATAAAAGTCCCGCTCGGAGTCTATTTCCTTTGCATGATATCCCGGTCGAATTTCTGATAAGAAAGATCCCGGGATCATCCCCCGACATGAATAATTCGTGCCGGACTAATCGAGAATATACTGCGGCAACGGCACAGCTCGGCGCGGCACTTTTATACGGGGGGAGGGGAAAAAGTGAAACGATACTGGCAACGGGAAAATAGCTAGGCCACCACGCACGGATCCTCCTCGGTCGCCTATTTTACATTTTTCTTTGGACCACCCGTGCAACGTTCCGTCGGAGTTTGATCGAGGCAACGATCGGTTAACAAGCCGGTTTCCTGAACAGAACCGGCACAATTCTGTAAACTTTGGTTTACCGCAAAATTAAGTCGCTCGAAGTATAGAAAGTTTCCAAACGGATCTCGGACATTTCAAGAATTCTGGCTAATGCAAATTTTGTGGAATTTTCACAAAAGTAGACTATCTCGAAACTAAACTATTAAGAATTTGAGGATATTTATGTTAATGTAACCACTTTTAACAGAAAATTGCGAAATTACGAAAATCGTTAACACGAGAGTGGTGAGTCTATCGACGCAAGACGTAACATGTTTACGGGAAGTTTTATGTCGTACAGGAATAAAATGATCCATGCAAATGTTTGTTGGCGCACGGTAGATTACGAACGAAACGCAATTGGTCGAACTCGAAACGGATACACGTACGGAAATCGTAGGCAGACAGGAGTGTCTTCTTGCAGAATGCGATTACACTGCCAATCCTGGCAGGGCGATATTAATCTCCCGGCGTTACGTAAAAACGAACGTAAGCGAACCATTTATGATGATACGCTCGCATAAATAGACGGTGCGCGCCCGATGCGACGGTAAAATTATTCGGACGCTTATCGCGATTGAAACAATTTTCCGTGTTCCAGATCTCCGTGAGACCGGAGAGGACTCGGTGAATTATTCAAGGCAAAACACATCTCTACTTGTCTGAATGAAGTTGAATCGCGTACGAGTGGAATAGTTTTCCAGAAAAGAGATTACATATTCGTTACGTAATCCAGATCCGTTGCTATCAAATTGTTCTTCGGCGTGGTGCTTTGTAAACTCTGCCCAATTTATTGCAAAATCTGGATAGGTTTGACACGTTTGATGTATGTGAATTATTAAAAAATTATATAATAATATAGGAGCTTACAGAAAGAAGATTCGTAGGTAATAAATTATTAGTTGCCATGGTAAAATGCCAATTTATGAGCTACCAGTCGGCAAAGTGTTAATAAGGGATGCATTGCAATGTAAATAATGATATGTACATTTCATACATTTCATATAAAATAATTGGAAGAAAATAGTGAAACATAAAAACAATAATTAAGAAAGATATAGTTGCACTAACTTTCAATTACAATTACATTATATATAAAAAGCTAGACTGCAAAGAAAAGCAGCTATTTAAAAAAAGCAATAAAGACCGCGTCTCTGCAAAGCCGAAACCACTACTGCGGCATGGTATCATGGTTTTAATTTATCAGCTACCGGCGAGCGTGCCTCAATAGTAAACATTGCGTTCCGGTCGGCTCGCTCCGCGTCGTATTAGCCGCGGCGGTTTCGCGAAAATTCGGGTGCCGAACCCCGACGGAATTCGCAAGCTGGGACGTATTGAAATTTTTCGTCGTAAACGTTTCCCCATCGCGTGGCGGCGTGCACGTAGCCGAACGGCGAAAAAAAAAGTCAAAAGCCTCGTGATTTTCAGCGCTATTGTCCGGCCGCGTGGCCGGCGCCCGCCGGTGCCCACCGGGGGACGGCCAAGTACAACGGATGCCGGACGGGTCTGCGCGGCAAAATGGAAATGTTCCCCCGTTCACGGGGGGCACCGCCGGGAAGTTTGCCGGCCACCCAGCGATCGGCGAATTTCCCGGTTTTCCGCGAGATGTTTATATAAGTCACGGCGGAATATATATTCGCTCGTCACGCGGAAACGAAGTTTCGCACGGATGCTTTATGCATGAAGCCCCTTCGCGGGCCACGCGAAACGCGCGTACACACGCGAACCCGCGGTCGGGCGCCGTCATTTTTGATTCTACAAACCTACGCCGCACACGTGGACGCCCGCGTTTTGTTTTTCAGCCGGCGTTCGAGAATTAAACGCGACAAAAAGTCGGCGCCGATAGATTTTTTTCCGATGCTCGATGTTTGGACATTTCGTTTCTCCATTTTTATACGGGCGACGGACTTTTAAATAACCGAACCGTTTCACCATCAAATACCGTTGAGCGACGGCATTGCGAACAATTGAACTATTTGTTTTTCTCGTTACATTCCGAATTAAATAACGGCTTCCATCGATGCTGACTCGTTGCGTGGAACTGGCTCTCTTCTCCATCCCCGTTGCTCGAATAAAAATGTCATCGTCGAATCAAGAGCGAAAACTGTTCACTAATATAAACTATTTTCTCCCGTTTCGCCAGCCAAGAATTATTCGGCCGCGTTGACGAGCCGGAAAACGTCTCGGGTTCGATCGGTATTCTTAACATTCTAGCCAAGTAGTTCGCAACGGTTCAACCGGGGTTGTTTCGGGCGAGTTTAGCGACCATTTGCTACTTAGCGCTACCGGCTGACTAGAAAACCTCTGAATATTACAGTAGAACGCAAACACCGTGCAGAGACAAGGGCCGCGCGAGCCTTTCATAATGCAACTCTTCGCCGCGCGGCCGTTCGTGTTACGCGCGGGCCTTTCAGGTCCTGGACACGTATCGGCCGGTGTAATGGGTATCCTGTAATATGAATAACCTCTAGACTCCGTCACTGAATGCCGGCGGCCGCAGACGTTTCGAGTGGCACTCTGCAGCTTGGAAACACTTTGGTTAACATTGAGTGCTTAATACTACTTAATATCTTGTTACGGTGCGATGAAGTGCGACCGTACCACGTGCGCCGGGTAAAGCTTCGATGGCGTACGGCTTGAAACTTCAATTAGCCTTTATTGCGTGCATACCGGGCCCGATAATTAAGACCGTCGAAATTAATTTCGTGTAGACTTTCGACTTTAATATTACGCCGCGGCACTTCCCGCTCAATTGCCGTGCACTCGCGATTCCTATAAACTGCAGGCATCCTTCTATACGCGCGAAATACGGTTAGCATAGTTTATGTACGTGGGGGAATCCCTGCAACGAAAACGGTTCGGTGTTGCTCCATTGATCTTGTTGCGATGATTGAGTTATTTCACCGGAATAACTCGCCTGACGCGATGAAGATCGGGCAGGTTTGTTGGAGATTAGAGATGCAAATGATTCTTTGAAATTCGAGCATCTAAATGTACGAGTGTTGATAATTCTACGGATTTTTGTCTAGCTTTTGTGTAAATTAAATTGTTTCTGGTGACGTTATTATTTAAGATCCATAATTGCCATCTTACATTATATTATATAGTATTATATAATATTTTATTGTAATGTATTCTGTTATATTTAAATAATATCATATGTTGATTATTGTCGACACCGGTAACAAAAGGATGAAACCTGGCGTACATTAGAAACAAGAAAAGAATTCAAGTTTTAAATTAAAGCATCGCTCGTAGTTCATAGAAATATAGAAACAATATTATTGATAAAATTACGATGGCATTTGACGGTGCAACGTTGGCTACCTAAATCAGAGAAATTCGACGACAGCAGCCACAGGAGACCACACCGCAAAATGGTCGAGGAAGTCAAACGTGTTAAAAGTCCTCCCGACATTCCACCGGCTTCCACAGCGGCATTGTCTCTTTCTAGCCAAATTCGCGGTTGTCGATCGTCGTTACAAAAATAGCCGCCTTACAATGGCTCGGAGCCTCTGCAGAGAGGCATCGCCGGCCGCGATTTCCATGGTATTGGATCGGGAATAGCCGGTTCGGCGGGACCGAGAGAGGAAAACAGGAAATCGATAGTTGGCCGGGAGAGAGCCGTCCGATAATTCGTCGTGTGATCCGTGTTGACGTGCTCGTCTAATAAGTTCGTCCCCAGTGGTGTTTGCGCCGAAGAACTAAGTAAATTAACGCCGCAGTAAACCGAGGAAAGTAATAACGAGGGACCGAGGGGGAAGGGGAGAGGGGGAGAGGGGGGAGAGGGCACAGCGGGGAAAAGGGGACGGCGCGTCGAGTGGTGGTGGGGTAAGCAAGGGACGATGATACGGCGAAATTTATTCATAAGCAAACTTCAGCGGCGATTATGCGAAAAGGGAATGCTCGCTTGGGGAGCGGGGAGGGAAAACTTTCAACTGGAAGATCGAAGTTTTATTCAGACCGGCTCGTTTGCCTTTCCCGCGATATTAGTAAGGGACCGCGGTTACTCGACAAGCTGTATTATTAGTTGAAACACGCGGGATCGATGTGTTTATTCGACGGAAGACGCGGCGAATTTCCGCGCGCGCAGCGCCGCAGCTACGGCAAATTTGTCGCCGTGGAACTTCTTTCCGTTTCTCAAAGGCCAAGTTGTCGCGCGAGCGCGCCAATTTCTAGTTTCGCAACTGGCGCGTTTGATCGTTCCGCCCTCTCCCCCGAAACATCCTGACGCCTTCGAACCGGCGCCGCTTTGAGCGCAGGCTCATCGATTCCTCGACGGTTTTATCCGCGATTTAATATCCTAGTTCGGCGTGCGCCGTCGCAACGGAATCGACGTCCCCCGATCGAGTTACGGCTCGGGGCACATTTAATTAAACTTTACAGCGAGCACAATTAGTAAAAACACGGGGGAACTCTTTCGAGCGTCGGTGTTGCCCGCCGCTGTTGCCGGCGCGAGAGAACGCCCTACGTTATTTACCAAATAATTATCCCCCGGCGCGGAAACAGGACCTGAATTTCTCCGATACAATTGCGAGACAATTTCTCTTGCAAATTGCTCGGACGAAAGAAAATTGAGAAAAAGTTACCCGACACTTCCAGTTTCCTGTTCCGCGGCAATTACACGGACGCGCGCGCGCGCCGGTTCGCACGCAATTCGTTCTGTGTAATCACCGGGCTGCTTCCCTCCATAATGCCCAGAGCAACTTCGTGACACAATTGATATTGCCGCTGCGACCGATTCTTTTCTTTCTTTCTTTTTTTTTCTCCCGAGTCCACGCTCCGCCGAGGAAAACAGTTTCGAATTCGATAATTGGGAAAGCTTGCCTGATCGGCGAGCGGACTGCGCGGGGATACGTGGGAAAACAGTGGGAAAACGTTCGCCAATGCGGTTCGTTCGGTCTTCATCGATCACCCGGTACCCGGAACCGACCCTCCTCTGCATTTCGTTTCAACCTTTTTCCGCTGCTTCGACGGTTTGTCTTCGCGATTCCACGACGCCTCCGCCGATTAGCATAAGCATCAATCCTCGGGACCGACTGCCGGTTTTTGTCGCCTGGGCGAAAGAGAGAGAGAGAGAGAGAGAGAGAGAGAGAGAGAGAGAGAGAACGGGCGACATATTTTCGGCGCCGAGCATTAAGACGGGCCAATCGGTGACGAAGCGTTTCTCGATAGAACATCGTCTCCGGGTTTGCCGTTCCATTATGGCCGGAGCATCCCCTCGGATCCAACCTTCTGATTTGTCGCGTGTGAATAAAGATGCGTTTCACGAGCGATTTACCCCCTTTAACGCGTTGACTGCCGCGTGTTCGAATGATGTATAGTGGATCGCGAACGTATCGACGTACTCGGTGTTCTCGCGATAATGGAAGTTATAGAGCCGGTATATCGATAGAACTTGCGAGGGGGATTTCACGGCTTGAACAGTCAGGCAGAGATTCTTCTCGTAAATGTTGTTAAACTTACGAAATTGTTTAGATGATTAGCATTGCAGCAGAAAATTGTTAAAAGGGCGTACGACCCCTTCAGCGATCCAACGCGTACTGCGAATGGATAAAGTAAAGTCGAAGAAAGAGGATTAAAAGTTCTGCATACGTGATAATTTTCCGCGCGTCGCGCCGTAAAGAAACGAGGATTGCATAGGAACAGAGAAAACGAAACTATGAAACGCGCGAGAACCACGCGGACGCGTATCGCCGATAGAGGAGGAAGGAAAGCGAGGAGCTAAAGACGCGAGAGATATTCGCGGAGTTTCCCGAAGCTTCGCGGGCTCGCTTCCAAACTATACATAAATACCGTGATGGCGGACGAAAGAAAAACTCGCTGCGTCGCCGTTCGCCGTTCGCCGTTCGCCGCCGGTCGAGAATATTAGTCCGGAGCCAGCTGCTCGGCGAGATTAACACTAGGCCGAAGGTTTAGTTTTATGAGAAGTTTAATTGCCCGCCAGTTCGAATGATTCACGGATGCAAAGCGCCTCTTATTTCTCATTAAACCGCTTTGCGGCGAAGGTTAACGAAGAAGGGAGGCGCACGCTAGATTTCCCCGGGTACCATCGGATTAAACGTCACAGCTGCCGGAAATGAATAGCGTCGTTTCCGGTCCGACCGTATATAATCCTCGCGGAAATTTATTCGACTCGTTCGCAGTTTCGCGCGCGAGAGCTCACGGCACCGCGCCGCGGAACCGATCGATCCGCGAGATAATGACGAACGATCCAGCTGCTCGTTCGCCCAGGCGACGTTAGATCGCGAACAATGGATCCGTCTTTCCGTGTTTACCGAACAGTTCGCGTTTCGTAACTCGCACGAGGGAAACTCGCAACTCTTTCTATTAGGTCATCCGAGTAGGTTATGGCATCGCGTTTTAATCCGTTGCATTCGAAGCTAGTTTTAACTGCGAATCAAAAAATTTATTTGCTAATAAAATATCATTATTTGCCACTAAATATCATTAATATCATTACTTCAAACGATGTCCACATTTTCAATACGGTTGAAAAATTGTAAGTTAATAAAGTTCAGTTAAGTTTCAAGTTACTAAAATTTTGGCAGACGGATCCTGATGCTAGAAATCGATTCGAACGTTTATTAACAAAATTGTGTTAAATATCCTAGAAATTAATTTAGCTGGACATGTTTAATTTCAAATAATCTCTTTTGAACAGAATGGCAGAGATTCCTGGAAATTTTCAAGAAGTAATAACGCAAAAGTACGCTCTTACATAATGATGGGAGAATTCATCACGTGCAACTCAATTTGACTGGAATTTACATGAAATTAATTTCACGGCAAACGAGATTGTTTACATCTGTTCGGTGGTTTTGAGCTAATGGGAAGGCACGCGAAACGTTTACCGTACCTGATGCACAGGATCTACTAATTCTATCGCTGATCAAATATTTAATTTGTTGCTCACCGGCTGCAGGTTGATAGAAGACCGCAGCCTCGAAATGGCCTCTGGGAATTTGCTACCCCGAGATAGTCAGCTGATGGAATCGTTCTTACCTGAAATGAGAAGACAATATATTGAAACAATATTCTAGGTTTCCGGTGTATTTTTAAGCTCTAATTAGACGTTTCGCATTACCTTAACCCTTTGCACTCGAAGTCATTTCAAGCTTAGATCCAACACTGCTATTTGGACCAGCTTTAGTATAGTACTTAGTATAATTTATGCACGTGAAATCAAGTATCGTGACTCGTAAAACAATTACGCTTTTAATAGAAGGGTCTCTAATAATGTCAACATTATTGTGTTAATTATATAACAATTTTCGTTGGCGCTTCGGAGGCACCACTCGATCGCAAAGGGTTAATATGAAAAGTGCGACGTGTCCTGTTATGAAAAGTGAAGAACAATATTGTCAGAGACAAATTACAAGTTCTCAATATTTTCGCCGACGACACGTGTGAAATTGATTTGTCTTTTTGCGACACGTACACTCGCATATCTTACAAAAGACACGCGACAGTTGGGAATGGGTTAAACCGTGCTATATGTATAAAGTAATAACCAGTAAAACTGATCCCCCGTAGCATCGCGAATAATTTACAGCGACAGAGAAGTCTTTCTGGAAATCTCGCGCGTCGTGCCGAGAACGCGTTACAACGGTTCCGTGTAGCATATGAGATGTTGAAACGTTACTTCTTTAGATCCTTGCTAGGACAGTTTGAGATCGCATAATGCAATACACATACACACACGCGAGCGCGCGCGCGGGCGGGCATACTATCGAGTCTCTGTCTCGTGCAGGAGGTGTTCCTTAACGGACTGGTTGTTAGGCGACATAACGACGGAGCTTCCAGCGCTCCGCGCGAAGTAATGCGGCGTCGTGGCATCACAATAGACCGTCCATTTGTTAAGGTCCTGCGTGTCTCTGTGTAGCGAAGAATCTCGTAATGCACGAGCGAAGCTTCCTGAAAGCATCCGAGCGCCCGTTGAGCCGGGCGTTTCTGTCTTTCCACGTCCAAGAAATTGAGAAGCTTGTCCGTGGCGTTCCATTACGCGGTCTAGACCGAATCTTGGCATGTCGATGCTCCCTCTGCGTGATCCCCGGAGTGGGTCAACAGAGACTCAAAAGCACTCGGTGGGTTATCACAAAAATCAATATTATCGCGGTAATTTGCAGAGACGGAGTCAAGAGACCGGAGGAGCTCGGTCCTCCAGCTCTTGTAACTCTCGGTGAGACAAGTCCAAGTATACGAATCAAAAAATGAAAGCACAACGTGTATCGTGAAAGAGAACTATTTTGTTCCCGTATGAAGCAGCCATTAGACTATGTACTTTGATCTTTTGTTATGTACCTTACGAAGTTACATGCTTGCACGTTCTCGAAGGCTCGAAGAGAGCAAACATTGTGAGACTATATATGTTACACAGAATGAGAAAATGTGAGCTAAAATGAAAAATAAAAAATAAAAGAGACCCGAGCCTGGCATTTAAGTCTGTTCCAAGCTTAAAACAATTTTAAAACTAAATCGCATAAATTGAGAAACAGGTGTAACGTTATTCTATCACTAGGAATTAATTTCTGTTAAAATATTCCAATGTTTGCGATATCCTTACCCCAGAGATCGCTTATTCTATCGTAATTCTCTCGCGAGGTTCATTGCGATTCGATCCCACCGTCGAATCTCTCCGATGACCGAAAGAATGAACGGATCTTTCCGTTGTTCGTGTACTGTTCCAGATTGAATGAAAGTTTCGGCAGCGCGGAGAATTCCGTTTCGGCATCGACCGTGCCGTTGCGAGAGCATCGTAAGTTCCCGTATCCATGAAGTTTATTTCAGCGGGCTCGAAACTTCGCGCGCAAAGAAGTTGCACGGATGCTCCGCGCGCTCTTCGCAGATTCGTCTTCATTCGCCGGTTACGCTCGACGGAGCGCGCGGGGAACCTAGCCCCCCTCCCCCCCAGACAATCCGTTTCAGTCCCATGGATCCGCGTGTTAATGAGAATTTCGGAGTTCGACGCGAAAAGTAGCCGGCTAATTACGAAGCCGAACGGAATACGACAGTTCGCGGAACGGGTCTTTCAATTTTCACCGGCGGGAAAGATTTAAATTGTAATTAGACGGTCGCGATAAACAACGGGGTACAAACGCCGGTCGTTGTTAAAGTTTTCGGTATTGATGTACAGCCTATTAGAACGGAAAATATCTGGCGGGCGGCGATACGCGGCGAACGTCGATATCTGATCGGTGAACAGCCATTGTCGGCAACGCCATTTATTATGGCCGAAGCATCGGCTAATTGTCGATGCCGAAAAACTGATACCAGCGAAAACATTGAAAGCTGGTAATTAGGGAAATTGATTTGACTCCGTTGATCGATCGAACGAATGGGGCTGCTGGTACTGGAAAGGTTTTCAATATGAATTGATGATTCTGTAGTTCTCCGCCGATCCCCTCGTGCACGGCACCTTCTCAAAATTCATTGTTGATACAGGCGAAAAGCAATATTTGAGAAGAAACCACTGGTTTCGGTATTCATGCGAATCGTGTTTTATCATTCATGTCTTTTACGTTCATGACTTTTTTAACAGATTTTTCCTTTACCTTATAATCTTGACCCAGACTAATGACAGACAAATTCAGAAAAGATTAGTAAAAATTAAAGGGGAAACCTCGCTCTTTAAAATACGCTGAATTGCATTGTTGTACGATATTGTTGAACCGAGTTATGATATTTAAAGAATTTCCAACAATGTTCCAATTCGTCGAACTTGCTCGACTTTAGCGCTGGCTAATTAAATATAACTCACAGAACGTTCGATCAGTGAAAAAGTTTCGCGTGTCGCAACTTCTTCTGCACTTATCGATGCTCGCCAGGTGTTTCCGTTTCCTCTGGATCGCGTCGACGAAAGTGATCTGCGCGGCCATCGCGGAAAGCTCTATCGCTCCAGACCCGCGACGCGGGATATATATCTCCCCCCGGATCTCTCGAATTACCAAATTGTCCGACTCAAAACGCTTCGGATCGACGAAACCGTCGCTCTTCCTGCCCCGCCGGGAGCAGCTCCGGATGTTCGGGACGTCTTCGGAACTTTTACAACTCCGCTGTGTTCGGATCAGCGCGGGGCCAGCACGGTGTTTCAAAAACGCGGGCTATTTGTCAGGCGGTGAAATATCGCTCTGCCCCAAGTTCTGATTTAACGCTTTTTCTTCAGGGCACGCTCCTCGATGAAAGCGCGTCGTCGTCTCCAGAAGATCTCGTCGTGAAATTTCGACGACGACGGCGGCGGCCGCAAGGAAAGGTGTCGTCCCGAGCGGTTGCCCGTGAACTCGTGCTACAAGCAATTGCCGAAGGGCGGAGGGGAGCTTGTTAGGGACAGACCGGCGGCATATTGACCCGTCACCCTAACTGGAAATGATAGTACCTAATCGAGTGGAACGGCAAAAGGAACGAGAGGAAAAGAATGCTCCCGTGACGTCGAGCGTCGCGGATAAAGGAGGTAAACGGGCCAGTAAATAAAGGCAGCGGGGACGCAAATGACAAAAAGGAAGGATATTGCAGGTGGACTGCGGAACTGGGTCAATTGTTTAGTTGATCAATAAGGGTTTTCAACCTGTGCTTCTACTCTAATTAACCCGCGATAAAGCCGAGAGTGACGTTCGACCTCGCTGAATAGCGGCACCGGCGAATTTCTTTAATTTCCTTCGGAATGTCCTTTATTTATAAATGTTACGCGGACCGCGTAACGATACACCGTAC
Organism: Augochlora pura; assembly: GCF_028453695.1. Classification (NCBI taxonomy): domain Eukaryota; kingdom Metazoa; phylum Arthropoda; class Insecta; order Hymenoptera; family Halictidae; genus Augochlora; species Augochlora pura. The sequence continues at coordinate 25,917,469 of NC_135773.1, forward strand.
TGTTGTTCTGCTGGAATTTTCTTTTATCGCTAATTAACGTGGCATTCGTTGCCAGAAATTATACTTTTACGTAGACCTTTTTGCAGCCGAAGCATACTGAAAGCAATACAATAATCGCTTTTGAATGCGACATTAATCGTCTTAAAAAGGAGAATTAGCGATACTTAAATTTGATGCTTAAACAGGCATTGGTGTCTTTAATTCTTGACGTTGATTTATAATAGTCGTATTTGTGACATATAGTTAAACAATTACCTGACGAAAGCTATTTTTATTATTACACAAATATTTTAAGAACGAAGAAATGTAACACTCGTTTCAAGGTACGTTGAACCATTCCGAAGAATTAAGGAAGTATCTTCAGCAATTTCTGTGTGTATTATGAAAGAATGAAGAATAATGCAAAATGACCGAGGAATTACATTATCTCGTTCAATCTTTGTAGGGAAGAATTCTTCTTCGTAAAGTTTAACGGAAGTTGATGAAAAAGAACAGAAATCTTCGCATTCGTTAAGAATGTAAAATCTGCATAACTTTCATCGATGGGAGAGAAACTTTGCAAACCAGTTAAACTGGTTTTACTCTTTCACATAAAAACGTCAGTGATATTAACGATAGCGAAAACAGCTGCCAAGGGAAAATCTCACCATTCGGTTGGCTAAATGTTAAACAATACAGCATTCTGTTATTGAAGGACAAGATGATACGGCAGCTGAATCGCGCGCGCGTACATCGCGTCTCATTACACGTAAAACGTGACGCAGAAATCAATCGCGAAGATCCCAGCCGATACAGCAATCGGAGCCAAAGATACAATACACCATAAGTGGTTTGATCCACCTCTCTATCTCATCTGTGGTGAAACGGTTATGGTTGCTAATCAATATGGTCGGCGATATCAGTGGGAGAATTCGATCAGAAATTTTCGGAAGCATCGGTATCCTCGCAGATATGTCGCCGTCGCTCAAGAATTATAGCAAATCAATATTGTAACGGGTTAGCCAAGCAGACGTTCGATAATTACGTCTCAATTAAGGGATCCGACCTAATTTCAGACGTGGCCCGCAACCTGCTCTCGAGACCGGCTCCAAGATCTTCCGGCTCGGTGCGCTTCCAGAAACGTTTATACCCCGGTTGCGGTAAATAGCTTAAACGGCGATGAACTTGGAAACGATCCGCGCACGTAAACCGCGGTTTCATTATCTTCTGTCCTCGTGCCGGCCACGAAGTGCATTCCTCCCTCCCCCCGGTAAGAGGCTAGATTATTCCGCATTGGAAATTACCTGGCCGGGGATTATCGATACTAAAAGGCATTCTTCTCTTCCCCGAGCGAAACAAACGGAACCCACTTAAAGATAACGTATCCGCTCTCGCATTTGAAAGGATATTCAAGCGCACATATTCAAGCGCGTAATTGCCGCCCAAGATTATTCTTCGCCGGTTTGAATCGCTCGCCGGAAAACGGTACAACAATCGGTCGGACGTTTAACTTAATTAATCGCGATCGGGGCTCCCCGGTCTGGCGAGCGTTTCTAGCTTTTGTCAAAATATAATTATCGGCCTGAGGGGTGGGGGGGTTCGGTGAAGAACGACGAGGAACGAGGAAGGAGCTCCTCGAGCTACCTCGAGAACTCTCCACGCGGTCGCCGAGCCCGGTGTGCGTCTTAATAAGGACTTAATTTCCAAAGTATCCTAAGTAAATCTTACCACGGGTAACGGTTCCGTCTGAGTGGCCGAAAAGACGGCGGCGGATCGCCCCGTCTAGTAGCCCCCGGTCTAATTTGTATAAAATTTGCCTTTCGTTGCGACGCGGCGCGACGGTCGCCACTCTTCCACCGTGGACCAACTTAATTTAAGTTGAAAAGTCAACCTCGCGTTCCCACGGACCGCACTTTAAACACACTTCCGCGAGTCCGCTAATGCCCCTTCGTACCCGCCCATCACCGTTCCTCCTGCGTGTAATCTCCGCGAAATTGTCATCCACGCCCGCGTCTCTGAGCTATGTACCGCTGCTCTCTGGACGGCGACGTCGACGGACGAACAACTTCGCAGTGGTATCAAGGGTTTAACGTTTTCGATGCTCCTGTCGAAGATGTTGTTACGGCGAATTGTCCAAGTCAAGCCGCTGCGAGGTGATACTGCCCCGATGTGAACAACACCTAAAGAAGTGAATGGTGATAGGGGTTGTCACGGAACAGTTGGGCAGATGGACAGGTAGGTTGCACTTGGTAGGTTTAGCGTTTTTTAACAAAAGTGTAGCCTGTAGCTCAAGCGATATGTAGAGATATTTCAAAATGTTTTATTACTTAAAAATTTTATTCACGCTTTCCGGAATGGATTGCTAAAAATTAAAGCTTCTAACAAATTAAAATTCTATGTGCTAAGAATTATTTTGTACCCATATCTATTTAATAAAAGCGAAACCTTGTTTGCCCCCATGGCTTATAGTATAGGTACTTATAGTATAGGAACAATGGATTCTACCTAGCTGCATCAGAAGTTATTTATGACCCGACCTAATAGTTTATGAAACGGTCACAAGTGGTATGAATTCATTGCGATTAAGCAATATAAGTCAATTCCCTGCGGCAGAGAAGTCTAATACTGGGGGGTGGAAAAAGTTGCATAAGCATCGAAGTAGTGCGAGTCGCCCATTAATAAAACAGTAGCTTGAACTTTTGTCCTGGAATAATTAGGGAGCCAAACTGAAAGTGGTATATATCACTGTGAAGTCAGCCTTATGTACATAAAACTAAGTACAGTTCTGTGATGTATTCTCGCCGGAAGGAATTTCGCCGAAACGATTATTATAAGAAACAAGCAAACGCGGACAGCATTACATTTAATTAAGTTTAAGTTTTTAAGCTTTACATTTCATTGAGTTTAAGTTTTTAAGCTTTACATTTCATTGAGTTTAAGTTTTTAAGCTTTACATTTAATTAGTTTCGGAGGTCTGATTTCTAAATTTTTCTATCTAAAATTGCAACCACGTCAAATCGACGAGCTTCGTAATCCTAGCTTTAACAAAGAAAATCTTAAAAGGCTTTTGTCCCGTCTCCAGCTAATCCACTTCGATTCACTAGTAAATATTCAACTCGCCTTCGCTGGAAACCGCTCGCCGCAACGGTTTCCTCTCGAAACGAAAAACGTAAGTTAGCGGTGTGTCTCTTTGACGGCGCGCGTCCCCCGAGCGTGATCGTCGGGCGATCACCGCCCGATTGTAATTCCGTGCAGCGATTCCCGGATAGTGTCCCGCAATTTTGTTACACTTTGTTGCGCGCTTTTTTTGCACGCCGCGCTGTAACCAACAGCGCTCCGTACGTGCCGAGAATAAGGCGTCGCCGTAAATGCCAGTTAACCGGACGAAATGATTCGCGGCGGGATCGATATTCCGGCAGGAATTAAGGAGCCCGTTCCGGGATGAATTGCTGCGGTACTCGTCGCGGGGATTCACGAGTTCCAAAAGTCTCACAATATTAAAGGATAACAAGGGACGGGCCCCTTCGTTACTACCTTCTTAATTCTATTTACATTTAATGGGAAAAGTTGCGTGACGGTCGACTGCCTGGCTTCCCTCGCTGGTCGAATTTGTTAATGAAATTATCCTAAACACAGATGGGGGATCGGCGCGTCGAACGCTATACAAAGATTACGTTTATTTGAGACCGACGACCCCCACTCGAGTGGAGTGCCAAGAAGCTCAACGAATTTCCTAGCTTTCGTAATTATATATACAGGGTGGGGCAAATAAAGTGTTACAAAGCGATATCTCCATTATCGTTGATAATTTTTTGGGTAAAATTACGAAATAATTGCATTATTATTCTCAAATTAAGCAATCAAGTAATTGAAAATACGTCCACTGCCGCTGTAAATCATCTCTTATGCATGTTAAAATATACTGCGAAAATTTCGTCGGTTTCAGAAGAAGACGTGTTTTGTTTTTCCAACACGTGTGTTTCCCTTGTTAATAAATTTCAGGCCGCGGTAAAGTAATACGATCCGCTCGTTAAAGAAAATATAACCAAAATTTCACAAAGTTTGACGTAGATTGGGAACTTTATGTTCGCGGGACGTGATTGGAGCACTGATTACACCCAGCGGCTATACAGAATTTCTATAGAAATTATGAAACTTGTTCTTCCATGACGGAATCGGCATGCAGACGTAGCCTCGGACCGTTCGAACGTTTCCCCCCGTAATCTTACACGAATGGAGAATCGATCAACGAAACGTACGTCTGAAGTAAACTCAGCAGCAAGTAGATACAGTCAATGTTTGATCAGACTTGCAAACTCGTACGGGAACTTGACTTGACTGTGAAAAGTATGGAGATCGATTCGCGGTGGTATAGTCAATACTATCAGTCAATAGAGAAGGGAACAGAGATGAATCCCCATTCAGAGTAGTATTAGTCGGCCTGCGGTCAGACCAGCGTACAGTTCCCGCTTTCAGACCGTCGCACGGCGCTGCAAAAGCACAGCTTTGCGTGACAAAAATATAAAATTCAAATAGCCTCGTATAGCGATATCAGATCTTCCCATACTATTGTGTTGTACAAAGTGGACCATGCAACTCGAGCACCTGCTGCAACTTCAAAAGTATGCATTGGGTAACAAATTTGTCAATATAAAGTTGCGTGGTTTGAAAGGATTGTGGTACGTGGTGCATTTATTTTTACTAGGTGGAGCTGTTCGTAGGATTTGAAGATTTGATTTGTCTAATTGAATAAGCTTACATTATTCAGCAAAAGAATTGAATTTTCTTTCTTATTTTGAATCCGCAATTACCTAGTTGCCAACCCAGTATTTTATTATACCATTCATGCTGGGTTCCTGCCATTTCCGAACAAAATCGATAAACGCGATATTCTACGGCAATTTAGTTCTAGCTTTTTCATTGTATCCCCCATCGCTGCGCACTCGATTTTTCACAACTTTCGAGAGGCCGTGCACTCGAAACGGATAGGTACCGGGCGGAGCTCGAGTCGCACAAGACGAGCATTGATTGCGATTTGGGTCGGGGGTGGCGGAGCACCACGTTCGAATGAGATCTTCACGCACCTGTGACAGACTTAACGACGGTATTTTTACATAGGCTGTCCATCGAGTAGCAAGAAACCGCTGACCCGAACTGTCCGGCGAACAATTTTCCGCTTTATCGCGCCTCGCGTCGGAGGCACGTCAAACTTGCCCGCTGACACCCGAATATTCCCATCAGGCGTCAGCCACCGTAAAACTTCGCGCTGTCGAGAGCCCCGCGGTCCCACAAATCGTCGACAAACAACGTTTGATCTCGCAAAACGTGGGAACCCCGTTTCGGTAAGCCGGCGTAAAAACGAAAGAAAAAGAAGCGGCGAGGCGGAACGTCGACCAAAACCGTTTCCTTATCACTGGGATACACTCCCAGCGAGACGTAAAAGGTGTGTAATCGTAAAAGCTGCACTGAGGCGAGACCGGGACTTGCGGGAACCGTGGACTCCTCATGGAAATTTAGTGGCGTCTTCGAATTGGTTTTCCACATCGACAGCAGATGTCGCCAAATATAAAAATGATACCGTGTGCTCGTCGACTTGCGAGACTGCCAGGTTTAAGTAGAATCGGCCAATATATGGTCAGCCGGCTTAACGCTATCGTGCAGGTCACCATGGTCGATAATGCCCTTTTTCTGGTAACACTTGATATAATTTTTTAAATATTATATACCTTTCGAAGTTAATAAAATAAATAAAATCAATAAAATAACTATTATTTAATGCTAACGTAATGAAAACATAAAAATGTTAGTGGATTTACATTATAAAAATGTTTACAGCCAAATGACCGGTTGACAAACTGTTAAATAATATAATTATGCTTAGACTTGACCTTGCATTATATTCGTTTACTGTTATATTATTATGCACCGGATGCGAGTACATTACAGTCGAAACAAGGACACGAAATAACAATTTCAACTAATGGATTGTTTCGACCGATTCATTAGATTTATTTCAGTAATAACACGAAAGAGATAATTTCACTGTATCGGAAACGAGTTAATGGTTCGCTGAAAACTTTCATCATTGAATTAATTTGTTCAAATGAAGTATCGCGTAAGCACGTCATACAATTGTGTTCGATTTAAAAATTAAACATGTGTACACATACGTCGAACTTCAAAAGAATAAGTTCGTAAATGTGTCCACTGAAACAACTGTATGAACGCGAAATAAAATAAACTATGGTTTCATTCGATAACCAAATAATGCAGTTATGCGTATAAAATTTATCTCCTGCATCGAATAAATTCGTCTTTATATGGATATCGTATAGGAAAAGTTGGATAAAACTGACGGTACAAATGTTTGCGTTTAATTCCATCGATACGTTTCGTTTGTAAAAATCCTCTTTCTAATTAATACTACTGTAGGAAATAATCAAATTGAAGCGTAAATAATCGTATTATATTGTAACTAATCAAATTGAAGCGTAAATAATTGAATAATATCGTAAATAATCAAATTGTATCGTAAGTAATCAAATTATATCGTAAATAATCAAATTATTAAAAAGCAATAAATGGCGGCTGAACCGGAAAAATAATTCGCATTTGCGATTTCTTCCGACCCGGTTATGGTAAAAAACACCGTAACCACAGCTGAGGAAAATTCGATGGTGCCCGTTCGTCCAGCCTCTTTAGGCTTAGAAGAGATTTCGGTTAACCTGGCGTGGTTTAACGCGGTCTTGTGTTATGGGGTTCGGGTTGACGCGGGGTTAACGCGGCAGGGCCAACTTCCGGTTGATGAATTGAGCTCGGCTTAAGTTGGCAGGACGAGAGGGATCGGCTGAATGGACACGGGACGTCCGCGCTCGCGCGCGCGCGCGGCTCTCGAGAAAAATACAATTGACCTTTGGAGGAAGCGTTATACGTTTCGGAATAATCTCGCCGTGGTCCGCGATAAATAGCTGACAAATGGAGAAACATAATCACCGGCCGTTTCTGAAAGAAGATCGACCGACCGTCGCGGAATTCAATTAAAAGTTCGAGCCTGGGTCCATCGCGACGGTACAAGCATTGCTGCCCGCGCGAAGTATTAATACTTCTGAACAGTTGTCGGACCGCGGCGTCGTCTACCGTGCAACTGATAACAAGGGACAAGTGTCCAATTTTCCCATCGGACAAAGGGCGGCTGTCAGAAGTCGCAGTAATTAAGGTAACTTCCCGTGCAAACGTTCGATGTACACGGTGTCCCAGGTTTTAATGTTCAAACTTTGGCAGGGTATTCTATGGCAATAGTTACTTTGCGCAATAGAATACCCTGCCGAAGTTTGAACATTAACATTTGGGACACCCTGTATAAACGAGCCCCGTTTCCCGCCTAAAAAGACGCGTCTACGAGTCCTGAGACGATACCCGATCCATTCGCCGTGACAAGCCGAGACGATGAAGCTAATGCGATTCTCGATACCCACCGGCGGAGATCTCTCGATCGCGACGGCAGCAAGATCAAATTAATTGCGAACGGCGTAAATTCATTGTCGGCTGACGAAAACCGCGAGGACCCCGCGCGTATGCGGGTTCTCCTCGCGAAACGAGCTCGGCTCGAACCCGGAATCGAGTCGACTCTCCCCGGGCTGCAAACGTTGCAGTCGACGCATGATTGCTTCGGCGAGAATGCAATCTGGAACAGTGCACATTCCCGTTTGCCGTTCCTCTTCGAGATTTAGAGGCTCGTTGCCAAATGTCAGGGCGCCCGAGCACCACCCAGTAATTAAGTTTACTCCAAGAAACGCTTCATCCGATTCTGGCCTGATTCTACCCTGCGCGCTCCTAAACCCCGCCGCCGCCACCCTTTGTCACTTACTACTTCGCTTTCCGCTGCAAGCAGTCGGAAGAGATCCCCGCCGCCGATGCTTGTAGAACATGCTCTTTGACAACGAGGACCGACCAAAGAGGAAAACGGGATGCCTCGATGCGCGGTGGTGAGGGAGGGGGGAGGGGGTGGGGACCGCTAATACCAACCACTCGCTGGCGTCGTCGACGCGAACCTCCGCGGGCGAGCGAGCGATCGATCGAGTGACTCTCGCGAATGGGGAGCCAAACTCGAAACGCCGCGAATTTTTTTCGAAAACGCTTCGTCCGATTGGCCACCTAACGCGATCACGAGCTACTAGAAGCATTTACGGTTACGCGTTCGTGACGTCGAGTTTTTTTTAAACGAAAGGGAGGGAGTAAGCGTAGCAGCGAATAGCATGGTCTGGACAATACTTGTGCGACGATGATATATGAAGATTTATAAAATTCTAAATAAAAATGGTATTGCTTTTACAATTAGCAACTTTTTAATTGTGCGATAGAAGCTTCTTCTTAATATTCTATTCTATTTTTGCAGTTCTGTCATAAAATGGTGTATGAAAATGACAATTTGGTGTTTTGTTTATGTTATAAGGAATTTTGAAGTTATCAGGCTGAATGTAGTCCTAGCCTTAGTTTTGTATGAAAGTGATAAATTATATGAATTAAATATATAAAGTATTAAATATATACTTTATACCAAATCAGAGTTGGAATAGAATCCAAGGACCTAATTACGAAGTTTTTTCGCCGCTAAATTCCGGTCCTCCATTTAATACAGTCCACACGTATAACGTCACGATTCGTCGCTATTACTGTCGACGCCGTGACGCCCCAGCAAAATAAATATAATCTTGAATAAGAAGAGCGTCGCCCATATTTCGGCGGCGAGGCCTCCACAGAAGCATAGCTGTCACGAACGCGACGAACGCGTTAAACAAATGGTCCTTTGAATGCAGACGACTGGAACGAGGATCCGAGACTCTTTCAACATTAGTCTCGCGGCGACGCGCCCCGCGAGAAAGTTCCGTCGGCACACGCGGGATCCGCGGAAACGCCGACGGGCCGTGGCGAAATTTTAGGAAAAGCCCGGACACGTAAGGTGGCGAAAGTTTGCCGGGAGACCCCGGCGGTGCAACACACCAGCTCCGGGTGATTTTTAGAGGACGCGATGCGCGTCGCGATACGACTTGGGAATTTCGCGGTGGATCCCGGGCGAAATTGAAAATAACAAGCGCCGCGCCCGGGTCCTGGGCGCGTGGCGTTAACTTTCCGCGCTGATGAAACAGCATGTTGGTTTTCGGAAAAATTGAAGCGAACATTGCGAAGTAGGCGGAGGAGCCCGAGAGAGCCCGGGCGAAAGTTACCTCTCGGATGTCAGCGGAGGAACAACTTCCGAACAGTTTCTTGCGAATTGACGAGAAGCGAGTTACGACGTTAGACTTTGATACGCGCGAGCGACGGTGTCTTTTTATTATAGTCGGACTGCGAAATAAAAGTGCTTTTCGAACAGGTAACTGCTAAATAGGAATTTCTTCTTCTTTAACAAATTCAGCAAGTTCAGGCAGCGATACTCTCATCTCTCTCGACTTATTCGCTGTTTGAAAGTTTTCAATGTTGTCATCACGAGTCGGACTCGTCAAAATAGGGTAAGGGGTTAAATAATCATTAAAAACCGATTTTCAAAAATGGCAATAACCAAATTGACGGTAGCCTAAGCGCGGTAGTATAACGCGTCTTACCACAGCGTTTTCGAAAATTGCTGAGGCTCGCGTAGCTCAGTATTTACAGGAGGCAGAACTGGTGGTCCGTGGCTATTGTTTCCTGCGTGCAACTGCACGTGTATTTCAGTTTTTCGAAAACGAACCCTCGGGCTGCACTGCCCTGTACATTTTCGATATATTTTTTTATGTAGATTCCATTATGCAGATTCCATCTACATCTGAAACAACTTGTACGGCGAACATGTGGAAAACAACTATGCGACCGGCGAAAAAATATTTTTCCAAATATCATATAATATTATAATAAAATTTGAAGAGAAAGATTTTCTAAATCCTTTTTCTAAAAGAGGAAAATTTTCTGATTTGAAGTAAAAATTATATGTTCGCTGTAAAAGTTTTTGCGAAGAATTTTAAACAATTGGAAATTAGGAACAATAATTGCGAACACGGTGCTTCGTTATAACGAGGAAGGTTCGATTACTATATTACAAAAATCGGCGGCAAAAAAGATTTAATCCGCGACTTGAGAAGAGAGAATTTATCACGGAAGCGTTCGTTTACCGAACGGTCTCGTTTCTGTTTTATTTGCGGGCGCATCTGCCGATACAGCTGCGTGATCACAATTCGTAGCAGCGCGCCGAGACAGCGGCAAGAAACCGGGGACGGTCGGGAAAGCGAGAACCAGGGGTCATAAATATTACCGGCCGTGAAGTCGCAATGTCTAAACGCATTGGTATTCATACGGCGGAATTCACATTTTGCCGAAAGTGTATAATAAAATTCCACGGCGGAGGTGTCCGTGGCTCCAACGACACGAGAACAACCGCCGCGAACGTTATAAATGTCGGGCCGCGGCTGGTTCCATTATCTACGACGTGTTAATAAAAATCGGCCGTGCAACATCTTTACCTGCCACGATTTTACATATCGTTATTGGACACGGTATTAACCCTTTTCAATCGAGTGGTGACTCTGAGGCACCACTAAAATTATTCTATCGCGTTCTAAATAATTCCTATACTAACAAAGTTTACAGTAAAAAATTTGTTAAAAGCGAAACTGTTGACATGAATCGCAAGAGTCAATTTTATATGCATAAACTGCACATTGTTATATAAAATAAAAATAGTATAAGCAGATTTATAGAAAGCTATAGAAGAAAGCTGGAAGAAGATATTTTGGGAGTTAAACCAGCTCCGAGCAAATAAAGTTAACACATATTGACTCCAGTTTTAATTTACAATCCTATCTAGTGGATACAAGCTCCGGCACTGAAACTTAACAGCATCTGCATGACCTAAAGCCTCGGCATAGCTCCGGCATAGTTGAAAGTTGGCTCGAGGAACGGTGCGAGCCTTAATTTCCCGAGGTGAAAAGCAAGCGCGAGAGTGTTCAACAGATGTTACACGTAACGTAGAAACGAAATTTGTGAAACTAGGGCCCCCCCGCGTAGTTTCGGTATCGGGGTCGGGTACGGAAACTCGCGAATGGCGCCGGCTAATTTCTCGAGGATCGGCTCGATTTCAAGTCCGACTCGGATCGGCATTTTCTTGTTCACTGGCCTCTCTCTCTCTCTCTCTCTCTCTCTCTCCCATTGTCCTGCAAAAACCAGGTCCAGTTCGAATATCGATTCCACCGTAATTTCACGCTTCGAACGATTATGGCGCGACAGCTGTGGAACGTCACATACGACGACGATACCGCGGCGACCCCGATTCGCGAGATCCCCCCGCGATTTTTTCAACTTTTTCCCGAAATACTCGAACGTTTCGCTCGCGTACCCTCGATGCGCAAGACATTTCGCACGTGACAGTGGTCGCGAACGCGTGCCCTTATCGATTAGTTGCGTAGAGTTTTTTGCGGTTATGAAAGGACATTAAATTCTTTTATCCTTTTATTTTGTCTATTTTCATATAAAAAATTGATTTACACTATTATTTTGTCAATATTTGAATAACAAAATTTAATATGTCCTATTCCATAGATATAACGTTAATTCTGTCAGAAAAGAAAGCAAAGGCACAGCGATTGGTCACCTCGTAGACTCCACTATCCAAAATATTTTCAGAATCGGAACAACGAAACAAAGTTCGGCCGAGATTATTGTTAAACTTCGCCAAGACTATATGGACACGATCTGGGATAGATCACCGTGAAACTTAATCTTGAACTTCAAATTTGATCTACACCACAGACACGGATTTATAGACGTACAACCTAAGCTAAATGGATGTCAGGTTTAAATCAGCTTTGGCTTAGGAGACGCCGTTCTACACGACGAAATCCGGGCAGACAGTAATATTCGCGGCCATAATCTCGGTTCTAGGAGGACTTAATTAGCCGAGCGGAGTATTTCCAGTCATTCCCGGGAGACTTCTTTCTGGAATGGTATAGGGATCCTGTCATGCGAGTACATTAGCTCGCCGTAATACCGTCTGCGGTCCCGGACTAATAGTAAGTTCAACGATCGCGTTGTCTTCGTCTTGATTCCGTGATTCCCTCCCAATTACCGACGACGGAGGAGGAGGAGGCTAGGTGCCTACTCCGGCAAACAACGGTTCATCCGGCCGGAACTTTTGAGAGAGCGGGTCAAGCCGCGATTAAGTACGCGTGCTCGACGGGAACCGGCCGCGATAGGCCGTACAAGTGTACATCCGAATTTCGTGCTCGATAGCTCCAGCCGGTGGCTCGCGTGCACCACGAATAAATCTGTTTATCTAATGGCCGGGGCCCCCGCAAGGAGACGCGGCCCCTTATCGGCCCCGTACGCCAGCCCGCGTTCTTTATTCGCGTCGCGGGCCTGTTTTATTCACCGGCCGAGCGTAAACCCGCCCTCCCACGCCGATAACATTGTGACGCGATACCAGCCCCGCGGCCATGTTTCCTCCGCACGCCAGATAAGTCTGTTCTCTTTTCGCTGCCGATCGACAGCCATTTGACAAGTTACGGTTCCGTCGATGCCCCGACCATTGTGCGCCAGCCTCTTCAGCATTTTTCGATAGGTCCGTCCGGGTACCGCACAATTTTTTTCCTCAATGATATCTATTAGCTTTCCCTTTGTACACGCGACGCGGCTCGCTCTCCGCCTTTCTCACGAATCTCCTCGAGGCATTACCAATATCCCAACACGGGACGATGTCGATGATTTTTTTTTTAAATGTGTTCTTTTTAAAAAACACAATTTATTTTTTAAATTTTTAAAAAATATGTTTTCTAACATGTCAATGAAACCGAGCATCGATTAACTAACGTGTCAACAGCGTAATAAATACATCTTCGTGCAAAGTAAAAACGATGCCAATCAATTATCAAAAACCGTATAACTATCAAGCTTCGTTCGCTTTCCGGTCGTTTTTAATTAACTGGAAACAATCGCGATTTCATCTGCCGTTGCAAGTTGCGATAATCCGTTCGTCCCTTAAAGTCATAAAATCCACCGCAGACTAATAAACAAATAAATAAGCGCGCAGCTCACCAACAACGAACGCGATTCGATTATACCGCGACCACGGGGCGAGGATGAAATTCCGCATACGGTGCTTTCATATATTCCCATATATACACGCTAATCGTTTCTACCCTGTTTCTCAATGTGGCAGGCATCCATACAACAAAGCATATTGTACTTGCCGTGCGGCTGCAAACCGAACCGTTCCACAGCCCGGTATTTCCATATTAATTCGCCGAGCCCCGCGGATCTGCTGCACGTCTCAATTAACCCCCGCCCGACCACGCCGAACAAGATGATATCCGGGCCTCGATATATATTCGTTTATCAAATTACAACCGGGGCACCGGTCGGAAGGAAGCTATTATATCTTTCTGTCGGATAATTGAGAAAAATCGACGCTGGTTAACGGCCGTGATAGCCGGCGGTGCCGGAACGAGCCTCGAACCGAAGGGTAACCGTAATAAAACTCTCCGCGCAAGAGCCAGGGGGCGGGGGAGCGAGTGGCGGCGGAGGAGGGGGGTTACCCGGGGTAGTTGACGGGCACAGGGATGGGTTTCGCAGCGATGGGTTTCCAGGTCGCGCGCGCCGAATCCGACCGGTTGTTCTAGCTCGCGATTTCCGGCGTTGCCCCGATGATAACGAGCGATGCCGAACGGAATCAAGCGGCCGATAAGCTCCTCCCTGCCACGCCCACGCGCTTAAAGAAATACAAACCAAGAAGGTGTGGATTCTCTCACGGTACCCACCAGCCCGCGCGAAAAGACGGAGCGAGAACGGCGGAAATAAAAAAGTGCACAGCTGATACCGCGGCACTAGGATCGCGATAAACTTCACCGGGGACGAATCCCGCCCCGAGGTATAACCGCGAAACTTCTGGTCGCGGTACTCGCGATTCCCCTCGCGATAATTGATAGGTGATCCTGACAACAGTGACGGACCGCTCGAGAGAGCATAAACGCCGCCGATCGCAAGCGCACGGGAATCGAGTTGTACCGCTAGTTTTGTAACGATATCTCGCCAACTACGTTGGGGAAAAGAGAAAGAAAAATATCCGAGAAAAAAGCAAGAAAGAATCGGGAAGAGTGGCCGGGTAATACCGGTAAATCTAACGCCTACACTTTTAGTTGATAATTATAACCCCATTCCTTCCGCCTCGCCCCCGTTTCCTCGGCACCTCTCGCTCATTTATTCCAACGATTGCTCACTGACTCGGCCACTTAGCCACTCTCCGCCTGCGCCTTGACTTTATTACTTCGCTAACTAGCTTTAAACGCGAACTCTAGTCCCCGCGAGTGGAATCCCAACTCCGCGGGATACACCACCTCCCAGACCCTCCCCCCTGCCGCCTGTGAAATTGCTCCGCCACGGAATCGTCGGCAGCCTCTGCAAATAATTAAACGTCGCCAGATTATTTCGCGGTCCGCGCCGCCCGGCACGTCGATCTGCTCTCGAATGTGGATCGCGCCAATGTACTTTGATTAGGCGCGGCGTACCGAGCACACGAACGTAGTCGTAGCCGCATGAAAATGTAAGCAGATAATCCGGAATTCGTGCAAACTTTTATTCGTCGTGCCGGTAAAGCCGAAATTGTTAGCTGGAATCGTATTGTACGCGTACTCGTGCTCGCAATAAGCAAAACACTGAATAATGGACGGGATGCTATGCTGCCGAGAAAGCCAGACACCTTTGTTTCGTCCGTCAATGGAATTGATTCTTTTTTTGATCCTGCTTCCGTCTAGTCTTTTTCTACGAAATGGGATTGGCTTTTCTCGAGATTCATATAGCATAATTTTTAACGTATCCCTTACGTGGAGAGTACAATTTAGGTTTCATTGAAACTTTACACGTTCGTAGATTCAGTCATCCAGTTCGACAAAATATAACATTATAGGAGCAACCAGTAAATACAACTTTCCCGTGGAGCAATTTGAACTGCAGGTAGGTCAAATTGAGCTGAAAGTGTCCACTTTATGATGCCGGAATGTACATTCCCGTAAAACCGCCTGGGAATTTTTTATGATTTTTTAAATCAAACAATCGGGGGTATTAGGCCGCCTGAGGCTCATTTTTGGTCTTTGGGCGAGTTTTCAAAAACTTTCCCGTGGAGCAATTTGAACTGCAGGTAGGTCAAATTGAAGCTGAAAGTTTCTACTTGACAATGCCGGAATGTACATTCCCGTAAAACCGCCTGGGATTTTTTTATGATTTTTTAAATCAAACAATCGGGGGTATTAAGCCGCCTCAGGCTTTTTTTGGTCTTTGGGCGAGTTTTCAAAAACTTTCCCGTGGAGCAATTTGAACTGCAGGTAGGTCAAATTGAAGCCAAAAGTGTCTACTTTACGATACCGGAAGGTACATTCCCGTAGAGCGGCCTGGGATTTTTTTATGATTTTTTAAAGCAAAGAATCCGGGGTATTAGGCCGTCTGGGCCTCATTTTTGGCCTTTGGGCGAGTTTTCAAAAACTTTCCCGTGGAGCAATTTGAACTGCAGGTAGGTCAAATTGAAGCTGAAAGTGTCCACTTGACAATGCCGGAATGTACATTCCCGTAAAACCGCCTGGGATTTTTTTATGATTTTTTAAATCAAACAATCGGGGGTATTAGGCAGTCTGGGGCTCATTTTCGGTCTTTGGGCGAGTTTTCAATAACTTTCCCGTCGAGCAATTTGAACTGCAGGTAGGTCAAATTGAAGCCAAAAGTATCTACTTTACGATGCCGGAAGGTACATTCCCATAAAACATATATACTAATATTAAGTTTAGTGATAGCTAACATAACCTAGATCATCTAGCACAACTTCAAGTAGCCCTCTTAAATCAACTCTTTTGTTATTGCTACAAATATTCACACAATAATTGAATTTTCGGATCTATTGAATACGTTTAATTGTTTCCAATGAATTCTTCAGCGCTTTAAATGCTCAGATTATTCTTTTCCCATATTCCGCCTAATTAGGTACGCGAGAAATTTTCCGACACGTTCGATCCAGCGCTATCCAGGACGCTCGGACGTTTGCTTTTCATTTCGCAGCGACGATCGGTGTTTAAGTTGACACGGGACTATTTATCGTGGCAGATCCTCGCGCGACGCGTCGCAAGGGATAACAATAAACAAATACCGTCCGCGTGCGTTCTGTCGATAATGCTCGACGTCCGAATCGACGGGATCCCGCGGATAGTTCGATATATCCCGTCCGCGGGCCAGAACACGGAGTGCCGCCGCCGGTGATTTATCTCGGCGCTCGTGGAAATAAATGTTGAGAAGGAAAAATCTGTTTGGGAAGAAAATGCGGGCATTTGTCATGCGATTTTAAACACGCGACGCAAGAAACGTTATTCGTTCTTGTCACGCGGCACGGTCCCCGCGCCTCGTCCACATTTATGGAACAGCCGGCCGAAACGAGGCCGAATTTCAGGCCGGGGAAAATTTACTCGGCTCCTGTAAATTATTCTACAGTCTCGTGCGCATGTTTTCGTCCCTGCGTTTTTCTTTTGCCAGCCGACGAAATCAAATTTCCAATTACTTCGGGAGAAATGATCGAATGGAAAACGGGCATTTCTGGCCTCTGCTTTATTGCCAGGTAACGAACGATGGGTATTTTTATGGGTTCGGAAAAGTTGTTTTATATGACTCTGCATATATAGAGCGGTCTACGCAACCGCTGCACCTCTTGCAACTTGCAAAATATGTATCGAGCAGACGAATTCAATGCAAATGTTGCGTGGTTGGAAGGGGCACGATATGGGCTCGTATTTGTTTTATTTATCGGTACACTCGTGTCGGAGATTTAAAAGTCAACTTTGTTTTTCTTGAATGGAATACTATATTGTATAAAATATTGTATTAAAATATGCAAGAATATCGAATTCTAAGGAACAAAAGTATAAACCTTTTTTTAGTTCTAAACCTGACAGCATGGAATAATATATAACATAATAATATAATACTGTAGTAATAATAGTGCTGTACCTTTTTTTCTTTACGCGTTTATATTCAATAGTTAATTTAAAATTACATGTGTGTTTCGCTAATAACCCATGTGAACGGAGCTCGCTGTAATTAAATTACAACATAAATTACAACACAATTTAAAGTACAAGTAATCCTTAATTCTTTTATTTCAGAATAAAAGTATCAAAGCTTCGTTAACCCCATCGCAAGTACTGTTCTTAATTGCAAATTGACGCTTCCCAAAGCGAAATATTAAAAATCAAGCGAATTGTTCAATCTTCGTAATAACAACTTTCTCAGAAACTGAATAGATATTAATTTCTGGGGCTAAGGTTACGTTCATCGTGAATACAGAGCAATCATAAAATTTGACTGAAATGACAGGGAGCTGTCCCGATCTTTGAAACAATCTCCGCGGGTTATGGGTCAGGCTCTCCTCCGACGGAAGGGGGTTGGCACACCCTTCGAAATGAAATCCAAATTCTCCAACGGAAAAGGGTTAAGCCTACGTAACAAGGGGCGGGTCTGCCAATCCGAGGGACGTCTTATTCCCTAGCGACCCTACCGAGTTTGCTCGTTTATGGTCGTTCGTCTTATAGATGGGCTAAACAAGGGTGGCCGACGTCGTGAATGCTTTCAGCCTTTGGCCCTTAACCCTTCGCACTCGAAGCCATTTCAACTGTAAATCTGAAATAATTTTTCTGGTTTGTGCTATTTCTATTCTATTTAACAAAATAAATTTGTATGCACAGAAAATTTTAAATTGCTCCGCTCTAGAGCCCTCGAGTGCAATCGCGCGTACGAGCGCAACGATCGATTCCCTTAAGGTCGAATTCAGGCCGTGGCATAAACAATTGGTTTATCATGATTTTGAACGACGTTGCCACGCAGAGACAATCGAGAGAGCCGCGGGTATTCGAGGCTCCGGCATCTCGCGTTCGTCTCGCAGCAGGCCTTTTTCCTTGCGGAACGCTGACACGTCGGATTCAATTTTCGAAATTACCAAGCGAAAGGGGTGACGCGGACCGAATACCCCGGGCTCCGAAGGAAAGTTGTCGGCCCGAACGGTTACCCGGGGCCGGATCAATCGCAGACTCGACGCGGATTCTCTACTTTATTAGACCGGGCGAGGGCGGAATTTTAAGAGAGTTCGACGCGGAATAAATTCGGGTTGGGGAGGGAGGGGTGGGGGGACACTCGGCGGAGGGTCGCCGCGAGGTTTGCTGACCAAGGGAGGACTCGTCTTTTGATGACTAACGAAAATCGTTTGTTTCCGGAGGCACCTGAAATCGAGTGCCGTTCACTGGATCGGGCACCGAATCGGTCTACCTCGGACTAGCTGTTTGAGACGCGGACAAACATGGTTTCGAGCGACGAGTGTTTAATTACTGGTGCTGTCGATAATTGGAGGAAGGCAAGCAATTAGTGCATTACTGACTGGATACAGACGGGACTCTGTAGCCCGCCGGCTTGCAAGCTCCTGGCACTTTTGCAACCAGTCGATCACCCTTTGGATCTTGTTCACTATAGCCGCGAGCTTTCTTTTATGGTTGGAAGTGCTGCTCGCGCCGGCGCCTGCGAGATCAAAAACTCGAGCTCGTAATTATTCTTGTCCGTCAACCTTTGCTTATCGACCACCGCGGAATATGTGTAGTTGTTAATTAGACACCCGCGCAGAATGTAATTACGTTCGAAGGAACAAAGTACACTCTTCGGTAATTGGCACATTGTTTAAGATTTTTAATGAAAGAGAATGTAACTCAAAGGAGATCATCTTGTTCTATAATATTGCTGCGAGCTCATTTCATGGCATTTTATTTATAATTTACACTATTTATAGTTGTGCTTCAAGTATTTAATATTATACAGTTCTTCTGTTATTTTCTTAGGGGTTGTCCACTTCAGGGCAGTATCACTTCAGAAAAATTATTTCAGATGTCAGGTTAAAATGGCTTCGAGTGCAAAGGGTTAAATCTTTAATTTATGAACTATTATCATTGTTTAATACTAAACCTACCAAGTCGGTCAAAATGATCGATTCTACACTTTTTCTTTTAGAATTTTTCAAACTTTAAAGTCTTTTAGATATGAAATATTTCACGCAATATTTCAATATCGCCGAAAAGCTGCTTGGCTCGAAAATTGTATCGGCACATTGACATCAAAAAATAGTCGAACCACTTTTCAACCAGCGAGCTCTTTGAGACGTTCTACCGTGAGCCAGGTAGAAGATCAATAACAGCTAGAAACGTGCAGATATTACTAACATCAGTGTTTATTTCTAGGAAGAAATATCGAGTTTCTTCAATTTCTGTCACGTCGTATCGGTGCATGAAGTTTCGATGGAAACATGCAACGCGTAACACATGGATCCGGCTATCCCTTTGATCTGCCTCTCGAAAGTTTCGAAGCGGATGAAAAAGTTTGCCGGCGAAGTGAGCGCGAGCGCGAGCGCGCGGGCGCGGGCACGAGCGAGATTCCCGTCCGGATAGGCAAACAATAAACCAAAGAGACGGCGGCGGCGTCGGCGGCGACGATGACGTCTTAATAAAGATCGAGGTCGGGGATCGCAATTAAATCCATTCAAATAACAGGATCGCTCGTCGCGCCTCTGTCTCGTTACTCGCGGGATAGGCTGCCGCGCGCTCGTATTAAGGATCCGTGGGTATGAGTTAGACTCCGTCGCCCCTTTTCCCGTCAGGACCCGCTGCATTGTTATCCCCCGGAATTCCTCGAATTTCTTGAGAACAGTCGCAGAAGTGGTTCCCGACGAGAACGAGCGAGACTGTGCTGATTAAACCGGTTGCCAAAAAGTGTAGGTGGCCGGAGCTTATTCCCGTCGCGGCGCCACGAGTTAATTTGACAGGGGGCGCGGCAGCTCGTCAGCCTCCGGTTGTCATAACAAATTGCTCGGAATTCCAGCCCCCGGGCAACCCTTCCGGTTCGCTCGTTAGTTTTTCGGGGAAAACGACCGCGGGGCCGGTGACCGGTGTTTACCTGCTTAAAGGGTCCGCAGGTGAACGACCCGCGGGAACGCTGAACCACGACGGCTGCTTCGGGAAACGTTGGCCTGTCGGTTACAGTATTGCGTCGGCACCTCAAAGGGGAAAGTAACTTCAAGACCTTCGTGCATCCTGTTGCATCCAACTCTATCCAGAAGCTCCGACCACCCGAGACTTTGTTCAAACGACTGCCGTTTGAGTTTCCGAGTAGCAGCTTCGAAAATTGCTGTTTTCGGACGGCGAATAGGCAAACTTACGGCCCACCTCTTCTCAAGACCGTGGCAACCTTCAGCCGACAGTGTCAATAATTCCCTGATGCCACGGCTGGATCTGTTCGTACGTGTGCGTTGGTTACAGTCCGCTCCCGTGGGGCGTACTCCCATGCCGGTACTTCCAAATGAATGTAACCGTAGCCGGAACTGCAGCCCGACCTAATTTCGAAGCACTAAACATACCGGCGAACTGAGACCGATCGGTCGCTCCTTTGCCTTGATATCTGAGAGCGACCGAGAGGACCAGAGGACCAGAGAACCAGACTTTTCCCTGCGGCGCTTAGATGCCGTTGTTGCAGAATCCACTGTTTCGATTCTCCGAGCGATGCGACAATCTTGTCTCTTCTTTTAACATTTTTAACTTCCTCTGTTATTTTACACAATGGATTTTATTTTACACAATGGATTTTATTTTACACAGTGGATGTTATTTTACATTTCGCCGACAATAGGCAAAGCAAAACAAGCGCACGGTTCTGCGAGCGTAGAGAAGCCGGGTCTCGTCTTCGCCCCTCGGATAATGAGAAAAAAAGGAGGCAAATAATCCGCTGGTTTGTTAGACCGTCTCAATTTTTGATACGGCAACCGCCTCGGGCGACGGTGGCTGCGTGCACAGAAGAATAGCAGCTGCTTGTTTCCACGGCAGCGTCTCCTAAATCAGCCGAAAATCAGCGTCAAAGCAAGGCACCGTGCAACTTGTACATACTTACGCACCAGCTGGCTCATGTGTCTTGTTTGCCCGAGTGTTTGCGGGCTCGTTTGCACGCTGGCGGCCCTGTGTGCCGGCGTTAATATGCGCTGCCGCGAAATATTTCGGCGCGACGCGGCGCGTCGTTTTATGCGCGACGTCGCTCCTCTCGGAGGACAGTTGAACGCGCGGCATCAAGTGCGGTAATAGTTTCAGACAGGCCACGGAGCACCTTTGTCTCTTACGTGCACCCGGAAATTCCGTACAATTCTCAAAGTTCTCAACTTCGTGATTGACAACCGAGACGGGGAGCGCGTCACGTCCTATCCGTGTCGCGAACTATCTCGCGCTGTTCAGGTTTTTCCATCTCTCGTTACGCGGAGCGAGACGGATAATTGTTACACCGACGGATCCTCCAGGCGTCGCTAATGGCTTTTCCGTATCCAGCTTGCTTTAAAAGTGCGGGACCCGCAAATATCATTACCGTTCACCAGAGATCTTCATTAACCCTCTGGATGCATTTCGTTACGGCTCCGACCCGCGACCCATTCAAATCCTTGTGCATTCATTATTTTCCATGTATCTTAACCAAAACGTTTATTGAGGACGAACAATGTTATCGCGTGCGCGAGATTTCTACACCTCCGCAGAGATTTTTTGCTTTATTTTAACTGTTCGAGAAATGATTCGCTAACAGCTTGACACATATACGATGCTTATGTATAGTATATTATATGTACTAGTTTATGTATAGTAACCAATTTAATTTTATGCGCGTTCCTATATAAATTCATATATTGCAACACAATGTGTAAGAAGGTTATAACTTACTTTTGCTAAATTGTGTCACTGTTTAGGAGTAAGATATTTTAACAATACAATTAGCACTATTAATGCTGTCGGAAAATATGTAAAAAATTGTTTTGCAATACTCACTGAATCATCCTAGTAGGATTTCAATTGTATGAATTTTCGAAAGAATAAAGCAAAAACGTGAAATCAGTTTTATTCATCTCAAATTGTATATTAAAAAATATAAAGAAAATTTCTGATGCGCATGTAAACTCTGAAATGCCAAACGCAAAAAAGAATCGGAAACGGAAAATAAAATATAAAATGAAATGTAAAGATTGCAATACAAAGGAATGAATTTGAAATGAAAAACTCGGTGTGGGAGGAAATCGTGAAAAGTTATAGTTACGCGATGAATCGTATAAAATAAAGAATAAAGGTGGACGTGCATGATTTCACATATGAAATGTTTTTCACCGCATTTGCTTCCAAAGTGCGCCACGCTTGATACTCGCTGTTCAATATTTCGCTGTTCAATATTTTGCTGTTCAATAGAGATTTGGTAAAACGTGGCGCAGACAAATCTCAGGAAAATTCCCATAGTTCATTGGTTTGGTTCGTAAAAGCGGCTCGGTTTAATATTGGCGCGATGGAGGAAGAGAGACGGTTATTTTACCTCGCGGAATTCTGTATCAGAAGCCCTCCGAGAATGCGTCTTATCCGAGTGAATTTGAAACTGTCGGGATACCGAACACTGAAAATTAAAGTCGGCTGATCTAATCCGCTAACACCATATTTGGAATACCGTCACTTCGCCGCAATTGTCGTCAATAAATACTCCTCCCTATATTGTCAATTATAAAAAAATTTGCCTTATAATCATTTATATATTTATATATAAGTAATAATAATTTACCACATCCTTTAAATTGCGACAATGACACATGGAATTGGTTCCGACTTTAAAACAGGAAACAAAATCGGCTAATAACGGAAATAGAAATTTGGAAATACGGATTCGTAAATACAAAACTGATCCATTGAAACAAAATAGATACATTTAAAATTCGAAAGGCTTGGATTTCATAAATGAGCTTGAAATCAATAGAATGAAAACGTATTCCTTGTCTCTAATTTCACATGAAATGTGATTCCTAACGGAGAATATTCGATCCAAATCGGAAGTGCCATTGTTAACGAGATTAATTGGGTGCTCGTTGAAATTGAAAATTAGTATCGTATACAGCGCAATATTTTTAAATATCAATAAAATAATGAACGCTATTGTTCTTCCTAGTGTAGAATAATTTGAATCTGTATATTGTTAAGGTTATGTCAAGATTATATACGAGATTAATTGGTTGATCAATTAAATTGGCAATCAGTGTAGTATACAAGGCAATTTTTTTATTGTATTTAATTAAATGTATTCTTATGTTACAAGCAAGATTAAAATATTTACATTAATAAAAACGTGTACACACATATATAAAGTATTATAATACTTTATACACATATAAAGAATCGGTAGCTTAGATGCACCAGTGTGCAGAAGAATAATTGTTTAACAAGGCCCCGAGTTATTATTTATTTCGCAGCAAATCCATAGTTGATCCTTGCTAGTTCCTATTTCGATTAATTTGTCAGCAGTCCCGAGGAAGACGATCGCCCACATCCGCTCGTACGTTCGGCTCCGGACACGGCCGAAGTGAGTGCAAACCGTAATTCCTCGTCTCGTAATTTTCCGAAGAAGCGGCGAGAGCTTGCCGTCGGAAAATATCGACGCCATTTAAACGGCCACGTGACAGCAGCTGGCCAGTTGTCACGCGATAAATTCGGGACGCTAATGTTCGACGAGAGCACGTTCGAGAGGACAGTTACAAAGGAGATGCAGCCCCGGGCCCGAAGACGTACTTAGTCTCGGCCAGCGTAAGAAATATATTACCGGCGGGAGGGAAGAGGGGAGAGGAGGGGAGGGGAGGGGGGCCTGGTTCGGTTGCGGCCTGGCTGGCTCGAGAGGGGTTTCCAGGCTTCGGACGGATTGATCAGAGGGACTTGGCAGGACATTTATCTGGCTGGCTACTCGGTCGCCGGCGGAATTATCATATTTTTGCATAATGGAATCAACCGCGACGCGCGTGCTCGTACGAGCGTGTAGAGGTGTGCGCGCCCGCGCGCGCGCGCGTGCGTTGGGGGCCGTCGCCGCGCGTCGGCTGGGACATTCGGGCTCACGGAAATAACGCCGTCGCTTGCAGATTTTATAGGGACGATGAAATTTCAGTTGAGGAATTATGCTGAGACTCGAATCGACCGGATTACGATAAATGTCGGGAAGCCACCGGGAAAGATTTCTGACGCCCGGTGTGCCCGTCCGCTTCGTATTCACGCCATTTTTCCCGGCGGGAACCGATTATTTATCGGAAAATGATAGCCCCGCGGATAGAATGGCTAAATCGCCGGCCCGGTTTTGCTCCCTTGCCGGAATAAGAATGTGCAATTCGAACTCGGTGTTGGAGACTTCCGAAAGTATCATCGCGCGGATCGGCGACGCGCGTAATTCTTCGCGCGTAATTCTTCGCGCGTAATGAATCGGAATGTTATATAAAGGGGCGCGCGCGAGCGCACTCGTCGGATAATAATAATACGGGGCCGGTGATTTCTATTGCGTATCTGTGCATGATCGAGTCAATCGGCCGATAGAAATAAATTAATAATGGCTGGGACGCGGGCGTGCTCGCAGAAAATGAACAATTTAGTCGAGTGGCCGATGTTATGCGATATTTCAATTTCGCCTGAATGGCTGGCCTTCAATATTAATTTGATTGCGCTGCTAATTTCTGTAATTTCGACGATCACGCCGGGAACCGAAACGACGTGCACCGCGGCCAGTAATTACTTACATTTCTGTATCAATTTGCCGCCGCCAAAGCACGCCCGCAGAATTGCATCACTGAACCCCCGATGCAACAACGATGATTCTATCTTTTTGCCACGGCGTTCGTACACACGCGCGGCTACACCGGTTATACTTCGGCTAATTGCAAACACATTTATGCCGGGAATTAAGTACGCGCCGGCGCGAGACAAATCAAATTGCAAGCGCCACGGGAAAAAAATTCGTGCGCGGAGTGGCCCTATCCGTGACACGGGTCGGATCTAATGGTTCCGAGCTGATTGCAGTTTAATCAGGATTGCCGTGATGCGATATCATTTCTTTGTCATTTACTATTTTCAATAATTAATATAATATATATTATAATATGCATAAAATACATTTCGTCACATAAAATGGAAATACTATATCTCAAAAAAGATATTTTAGAATTACAATTAAAATGGTTTCGACTGCAAAGGGTTGTTGTTAAAACAGTCAAGGGGCGAAATAAATTCGTAGCTATTCGGGGAGATCGGTTCGAGCATTTGCAACCGAGCCGTGAAAACAGCATCCTATCGCGCCTCCGTGTTCGATTGGCATCCCTTTAGGGGCTGGGCGCAGGCTCGCCAACCCTTCCTGACGTACAAGTACGCAAACGGTCGCACTTTGGATTACACACGCCCGGACCTCGTATCCAGTTAATACGGTCGGTCTTAATGGCCGAGTCAACTATTATTGTTATTATCACGGTTACGGTCGTGCCTCGAGATTTGCAGGAGCGGGAATACGTAACGAGCCGGCCGCAAAAGGAGCAATCCTCGGCGCGCTTCGCCGGACATTACCGATGCGAACGACGTCGCACAAAAATTAAGCAATTACCTGTACGGCTGATTACGGCCGCGTTACGAAACTTTCCTAATTTCGTTGCAGCCTGACAGTTCTCGAACGGCTTCCGGTTCGGGGACAATGGCTTCGTCGGAATGGTTCGAAGGGACCGCGTCGAATTCAGGACGAAACCTGGCTTTCGCGATTACGTTCGATTTCCTGGGACACGAAAATTATTCTGGTCCATTTTCTCATTATTTTGCTGAATTTTCTCATTATTTTTACGTTCACCTACCTGCACCTATGTTTCATGGCTACTCCTCTTTTTTCATATCTTCGCGAGATTTATTAACTAACATCTGTCCTACATTTCCGAAGATTATATTCCTAAAAAATTATATTCCTAAAAAATTATATTCCTACGATTCCATAGATTAACCCTTTGTACCCTTTGTAACCTTTTATGAATTTATATATTATACAGCATAAGTTTGGAACAAAGTAAGATATTGTAATAATATTTGATTTATATGAATTTGTAGACATCGAGAAATATTTCACACAATTCATATCACAGTTTTTGCCTTCGAATCAGCACTCAAAGGATTAACAGAGATTATTCGCATCGTTTGGACTTAATAAAGCGATTTATGGAACATATTGTGTACACTATATCCATGGAATCTGTGCTTAATTAACTCAAGATACCAGCGAAAGTTAAATAACGAAGACTTGTTTTCACATTGATCCGTACCCAAGCTTATTCTCCTCTTCTGCGTCATTACTTCCGATAATAATAAACTACGCTATTTCTGCTCCGTATGCATTTACATCCGACCTGACGGAAATGGAAAATTTCTGTTATTTATCCAGCCGCGTTCATAAAATCCGCTGTCCATTCGATCGATACGACATCGAAAATTCTTCGGACCTGTTCCCGCTCTAGATAATGCAATCGGGTTTTACTGTCGTTCCAGCTATAATTCGAATATGAGCTACTTCGACGAGCAGAAGCGATCGGCGTCGCGCGCGGCATTGCGCCGTTTATGGCAGCGTTCCGAATTAAAGCGCAAAATATAGAGTCACGGGATCACTTTTGCCGGTTTTATTTTTCGCGAATAGAATCTCGCGCTTCCCCGCGTCTGCGAAATAGACCCGCCGACACCTTGCGTTAATTTATAACAGAGACAGCGTATCGAGTGGCCCGGTTTGTATGGGCCGTAGTCGTGACTGCAAATAGCTGTCTTTTAAACGGAGGCGAGAATATTAACCGGGCGGATCGGTAAACAATTTTAGACCGCCGGTGCCCAGTGTTAATTTATAGTTGGCCAGCGCGTCCACGTACGTATTAATTCCAATTACATTCGCGCGCTCGCGTCCGCGTGCTCCTACGCTCCGCCCGTTTCATTTTTCAGCATGGAAATTCAATTCCGCGACATTCACACCTCCGCGAGATTTTTTCCAGCTCCATCCCTGTTCACGAGTTTGCCGAGCTTATTCACGATCGGATTACCTTTTCGCCGAATCCATTCCCCGACTAATCCCCGGGCCGGCGACGCTCCTCGCGCCTATTTACGTAAGTCGACCGGCTAATTGCGATCCGTCTCGACCGACCGCAATCACGGGGAACGGGTTGCGCCGCGCCGCGTCGCGGGAATCTCTGTTTTTCCTCCGGGATATAAGACAAAGGGATGCCGAGGGGAGGAAAAGAGCAAGCCGACCGCCATTATATTTTCCATTAAAACGTCCGGGGGCCGCGTCTCAAAAACGGACAGCTCGATTGAAATCATTCGACCGTGGTCGGGGGGACGGTCTATTCAGTACGCAGGCTTTACGGAGATCCGCGGCTGCTTTAATTAGCGATAGTGCCGGCGTGGTAGAAGGAAGGAAACGAAGGTCGCGTGAGCGCATCGTCCGATCCTATATAACGCGGACAGCGTTCGTTACGTCGCTCGTGCGGTGGATTTTGCCAGGTTAGCTCTTCGTCGACAAACTGTCCCCCCCAAGTTACTTCGCTCCGGCTGGCCTCAGACGACTAGTGATTCCGGCGATTCAATTCATCTCTGAAGTGTGACCATTAGCACAATGGCCGGGCTGCGTTCGATCTCGTCTCCGCAATTACGATGGACAATCAAATTGTTTGTAAGACAAATTTTACATAAAGTATTGCATTCATGTCTATTACAGTCACAAGATAGTGACTGTAATATAGATTATATTATAATTATAGCCAAATTATATATTTATAGCCAAAATTATATTTATATATAAATTATAGCTAATATCGCATAAAATGAAATTTCGACACTTAAATACGCTATTGCACTCGACACCATTTCAACTCCAAATCCAAAGGTAATTCTATCTATAAATTATATACGACTTATTGCTGCAATTTATATATGCAAAATTCAGTCCAAGTAACAGTTATACTGTCAACAATTTCTTAAACATAAACAGATTTCATAGTATAACAATTCTGTACGATCATTATTATAATGATCGTGAGTGGTGCCCCAACGGCACCGCTCTAGTGCAAAGGGTTAATTAATGGATAGGCCACAACGACGACCTTGACTGGAGGGGGGTCTCTATGTTCCCCGTGACAACGAAGGAGTCAGGGGCGGAAACGAGAGGAACAAGCCCACCAAACAGTACAGATGTCACACGATACCAGCGGCATTATTCGTGACCATTAACGCGATCATGAACACGTACTGAACGCAATCGATTAATATCCGTATTACCCAGCAATTCGGTCAGCAATAGGGTTACTTGCTCCCATCGGGCAATAAGCTAGCACCGTGTAAGGGTTCATAATCGACAAATATCGATTGCATACTGTTATGATAATGCCCGCTCGATTACAATTCGCTGTGGAACAATGCCGCAGAGCCGCCGTCGGCGATCGATCCTTATCACTCGTAATCCGTAATTATTCTTCCCGACCCCGGCGGAACGAATTCAAATTGACCACGAGAACGAACGGCAGAGACTGTTCCCGGTCGAGACTGGTGGCCGCCGACGACGAGCAGATTCAGAAACACGATTTCATCCGATTTTCGTCGATTCCGCCGTGTCTGCGGATTATGCAAACGAGCTTTCTGCGAATCTTTTTTTTTCCATAGCGGGCAAATTGCTGGCGCAAACACAGACCGCGTGACACCGAACGCGGCCTGACCTCCCCACGGCTCGGAGATCAAAAGAAACGATAATTGAATGCTCGATGATCAAACGCCGGGCGCGCGACGGGTTCGTGTAGGTAACGATGTCGTCGAGCAGGCTGCTTCGAACGCCTCCTTTGAAACGACAACAAGCCGTTTCTGCTTGTACGCGAACTCGTCGGGGAAATTCAGATGGAAAGTATTTTTGGGGCTGCGACTGCAGGCCCGGGGGTTGTTGCGGCACGGTCGTTTTCTTCGGGCAATCTTGCAAACGTTGCCGCTCTTTTCCTTCATCAATCTTTCTGCTAGCCACGTTCCCCTATTACCGTTATTATACCATGAATTTATTTATGATACGAAACAGAAAATAAAACTTCTGTCACCGGTTTTGCTTTCTTTGGATGCATTGCGAATGGACCGAGGATTTCCCGCGTTTATGATAACAACAAGGTGGCGTATTTCAACGCTTTCACTCTCGATCCAAGAGAACAAGAAATCTCATAGAACTACGAATGGATGCAGAAATAATAAAGAAATAATTATTATAACAAATCTTATCTTCCAGTGGTTGATTTCTTCAGCCAAATAACGTCGATCCTGTTAAACTTCCGGGATTTGCAATTTAACGAGAACCTTTGAGCGAATCTGCTATAAATCGAAAATTTCTGAAAACTTTGAAACGAGCTTTGATGCCTGCGCTGCTCTTTTTGTTACTACGGTTATCGAAAAAAGGAGAAACGGACACTGCACGACGAAACGTTACGAGCTTGGTGCGCGTCTCGTCAAAAAATAGCCAGAGGAGAACAGTTTCCTCTGCGAGGCTACAGAGAGACTTTGGCCCCCGGTTCCGCTAACAAGGACTCTCTCTGGAAAACGGATTCGTCGGGCGGTTCTTGTGCATCGAAAATACGTATCGGCCGGGCATTAAATCGTCGGGATACGGTGTGTAGGCATTAGCGTTTGACGAGCAACAAGATTCCGCACTTTAACTGGCGCAACGATCTTCGCGTTTGGCTGGGTTCCTCGGTCTTGGCATTAAGGGCCGAGATGGAATTCCCTCCGCCGAGCCGTTCAACAACACACAAGATCTATGGAAGCAAAAAATTGAATTGCTCGGCGTAAGCAACGGGGATCATGCTTTTAGAAATCTGCGTCGGGAATGGGAAAATTCTTCTGGCAATCCGGAGCTCCATTCTCTCCTTCCTATTCATACCGAAGCAATGACAATTACGATATCGTGCAAATCTTACAAACTAAAATGGCTGATTTATAATCTTTCGTAAATATATTTGAACTCGTTAAACAAAGAATTATTTCTACCGCTGAAAATGAATTCGGCGACGGTTGTTATATAAACGTTAAAAATGCATAAAGTCGCGTTCTTTAAATAAGTAAAGGTAAAAGTAATATTTTATTCTTCCTTCTAAAGAACGTTGCTTAAATTATATTTAAAAATATTTGACAACTCTTTATGTAGGAGAATATTTTGTGTAGATCGTTTAGAGCACAAAATAAAGAAATAATAAAAGAACCATAATTACAAATGCGCGTATTAATTGTTTCGATTACAC
This sequence comes from Augochlora pura, assembly GCF_028453695.1. Classification (NCBI taxonomy): domain Eukaryota; kingdom Metazoa; phylum Arthropoda; class Insecta; order Hymenoptera; family Halictidae; genus Augochlora; species Augochlora pura. The sequence goes on from NC_135773.1 coordinate 25,947,620, forward strand.
AGTTTCGTGCGTCTGTAATTTCTCATTGATAAGCAATTACATATCGATTCACGGTTCGAGCGTTAAGAGTTTCCGCGGCTTTCATCCCTTTTCGTCGCCGACGCGGTTCGCAGATCTTCCTTCATTTTTCAACGTCTTCCATCCCCGAGCCATCCATTTTCCGCGAAAGTCATCTTCCTGAAGTGTAAATGGAACCATCGAACGCACCGATCGAAACTTCGCTGCCACGACAATTACGCGAGGCAAGATTGCACGCCTGACTCGTCCCCGGGGATCCTCTCCGATCGTTGCGTGTGGAACAGGCATGCGGGAGCGTTCGTGCGAACGGCGAAAGAGGAGAATTCAGAGATGAGAGCTAACAGGATCGAGCGGGGATAGAACGCTGCGGCATCGAATTCTTGATGACTCTGCGAGACATTTCATTGTAAGTATATCATCGAGAAGTAGGCATTTGCAGAAGGTTTTAACTCTTTGGGACACAGTGGGATTAAAAATGTCCCACCCTTCTCATGTACGATCATGCATGGTGGGACATTTTTAGACTCACCTCGTAGTATTGTAATAGCTACAGTTTTACTCTCCTCATTCCTAAACTCACATGACACTGTTAATATCACGACGTCGTTAATATCACGACGGGTATGTGTTTACCAAGAAAGTTGCAACAAAACTCGTGTTCATATTTTGGATACAGCAACAAATTAACATACCTGTGTCCCACGCGCGCGTTGAAAGTCGTGACTTCTGCTTCCGTTTCAGCGCGGAGAATAGAGAGCCTGACGTTACCGTGTCAGCACGGGAACGAACGAGTCGCATGGGAACGCGTTGTTTCGTTAGAAACGCTTGTCTCGCGACGTGCCCGTGTTGTTCTCGCATGCAACGTTCACGGAATTCGATTCGGGACCGGGTGGTGCACGCGCGTCAGGGTGCGTCGAGTCGCATCGCCGTTGTCGCGGCGCTCGTCGAGCGTCGTCCCGACGGCCAGCATCGCGGAGCTGAAACTACGAAGGCGACGAGTCGGCGAATAACCGGGAGATTTACGATCCTGTTCCTTTACGATTCTTATTCGTTCCTCCCGGTGATTATGCCGAGATCGTTCCGCGAGACCCGCGTAATTCTAATGGTGTCGTAACTGTCCCTTGTTAACGCGGTCCTCGCGGAAGATGGAGTGCAGCAGCTCGAACTGGAGCAACGCACGTTCCCGTTCTTCAGGCTCGATTCGGCGAACGTAATTCTTTCTCGTTTTCCGGATATTGGAAATTTCTCCCGGCTCGTAAAGTTCTCGGGACCGCCTTTTGCCTTTTTTATCGGACTGTAGCCTTTAACATTTGTCATTGTACTGCGGATCTTTATGAAAAATTCCCATTTCGCCGATTATTTTAGCGTAACCCGACGAGGGAGGGTGGATTCATTTCGCGGAGCGAATGATTCCATGGCATTACAAAATTGTTGGATTATGAATCAGTGATGTATGTTTAATCTTTTTGACAGTTCTTGTTACATTTTGACTATTCCGACGCATGAGGCAGGTTTTTAATAATAAACTGTCGAGGGTGTATACCATTTTGTTCTCGTTGGAACCGGCCCCTCGCGAGCCACGATAATCAATAAAATAGATTAAATTTGTTAGAAAACGCGTGTTGGCTCCAAACGATTCCCAACTTCTCGCGGCAGCCTCGGCGAACATGTCGGAAGACGCATCGGTCTCTTTGCATGACTTTTCCCCATTTCGGAATGTCTCTATTTGTTTGAGTGCGCGGTGACAGGGCCGCGGCTGATCCACGGGGGATCGGCAGAAAAATCGCGGGTGAATGGGCGCGCCGTAAATAGTCGCGGCGACGAGGAGGCGGCTTGGCAAAAACGCGACGAAAGATTCATTCTCTCAGGTGGCCGGCCGGAAATAACCATGAAAAGGGAAATAGCAAAACGATAGGAAAGAACGACGGGCGCGCGGACCGTTACCGGGGTTGGCCGCGTTCTTTCAGGCCGCGTCGCGCGTGCAGCGCGTGGGCGCGAGCGAGCGCGCGGGGCTGGTGCTCGGGCAAGAGTTATGTGCGGCGTCCATACCATAAATTTAATATGCCCAGTAGAAAGGCTATCTGAATTGAACCAGGAACGAGGGAGTTGAATTCTATTCGCTCTCCGCGTACGTGAGGCTTCCGTCTCGCTCTTTCTTTCCCTCCTTCTCGCTCTCTCTCTCTCTCTCTCTCGTTCTCTCTTTTTTCTCCATCCTTCTCTCTCTAATTCTCTCGTTACCTCTCTTTCTCTCTCCTCCTCTCCCTTTCTCTCTCATTCTCTCGCTACCTCTCTGTTTCTCTCTTTATCCCTCTCCTCTCGCTCTCGCCACACGCTGGCCCACGATCTCGCGTGGTTTCGGCGCGCCGCGAACGAACCGAGGACATTGTGTGTTCGTATTTGCTGCGTTTTACCCCCTTCATTCGCGTAGCTCTCACCGTAATATCCAACATGCGCGCATACGCTTTGACGTTTTTATCAAAGTCCGCAGAGCACGGGACGCGGGAAAGACTGAATGGCTTTAACGAAAGAAAATTTTATTTTAGGAAGTAAGGAATAGTTTTTCGTGCGTGCCGAAACGTTTAAACAAAACGATGGCTTTTCATGCCGCACGGAGTTTACGCGGCGCGTTGCTCGCCAGCGTTGCGCGCGGTTATGCTTTTCGCAAAGTTCACAAGGGAGTGTGCGGCATGTGGTTCACGAATGACGATCTCGTAATTATTAACCCTTTGCTGTCGAAACGATTTCAGCTGTAAGTTTGAAATCATTTTCCTATAGTATTTCTATTGTAAGTAATAAAGCGTACTTTTATTCATACTGACTTGACTTACTATTTAATAATGTTTTAATAAAAAAGCAAGCAAACAATTAAAAACGCCTACATGACTCATCCTTCATAGGACTACTGTCTTACAATGATAGATGACACGATTACTATATTTTAACAACTACAATTTTACGTTAGTTTCTTTCTCTCTCGTTGGTCGTCCGAATAAAATTTCACCCGTCTCCGGTCGGCTGCGGCATTTTCCTGCCGCAGCGAATTTCAAAAATGTAAATTTTGAACACGTTGTTCCACCGTCATCGGGCGCGCGCAGTCTCGAGCTCCGCGGAGCGAATCCAACTTTGAAGGGTCATTCGCCGGAATTCTTTCGCAACAAGCACGCCTGACCATCGCGCTCGGAACGAGCGGGAAGAATTTTCGTAGCGAGGGGGAGGACGGGAATAATGTAGGAAACAGAGACCTCCGGCAGATGCTTCCGTGGGAAAAGGGAACTCCTTTCCCCGTCGAATTTCCGAGGCGCAACGGCATCCGTAGCTCGTTCTCGCATGTGTTAGAGAAGCAGGCTGCGCGCGGCGCGGCGCGGCGCGGCGGGTTCGTTTCGGGGGCCGGAAGTGAAATCCTACGTAACGCCGATTACCGTCGGGGAAACACTTATCCGCGCGCAGGATGCCCGGGATCCCTAAAGAGCGCTACAAAGAAAATTTTATGAACACGCGCGTCGTTCTCTCGAGAGCTTCCGGGCAAATAGAACGCCGTTTCGACGGCGTGGAGAGAACCGCGAGATTATTCTCATCCGATAAATGGGAAGTGCTCGTCGACGTACGTGCGCGCACTCCTGCCGCGGCTCTCTATTTATCCAGAAGTTCCTCCCCCCCAGTAACTTCGTCTGCTTGTCCTACCAAATGTTTCGTTATGTTGCCGCGATGTGCTTCGCGAGTGAAGTGACTTGTGCGCGGCGATAAGAGAAATTAGAAAGCAACATTGCCGAGTCTTTCGAGATACTTACATTGTGTACATATACATATGTAGATACATCATGCGAGAGGGGGGCTGGGAATATCTCATTCCGAAGTCACGCGGTGTACATGTGCCGAAACAATGTGTTGCGTGCAAACAGCTACCCGTGTACTCAGTTGTAACGATGATTTCGGAATTCGTGTCACTAAAAGGGTTAAAGAGAGAACCAGAATTTCCTCGTGTCATTTCTTCTCCACAGCTCTTAACAAGTGATCAAGTTAGCATTCTACATCTCAATTCTCTACTTCGAAAGTTTCCACTCTCTCTCTCTCTCTCTCTTTCTTTCTTTCTTGCTCTTTCTTGAAGTTAAAATAATCAAAACAACTCCATCCACCTTCCCCAGTCATCTCGTTGCAAAAAGAATAGCCTGATCGCGTCGAGGAAAACTGTTATCCAACTGCTATCCTATTCTTCCATCTCAGTTGTTATCTTTATGCGACAGCATAAAGCGACAGTGTTCCCTCGCAGAAAAAATTTCATTTCCTCGTCTAAACAGTAAGGGATGCGCAGGAGAAAGGAGTTCCTTTCCAGAGACGAACTGTAGCTGGGGACTCTGGAGTATTGTTGTTCCACTCGTTTGTACTGTGTCACAGTATCTTAATTGGCAACGGTGTGAGAATTGACGTAGTTGGGAAGCGGTGTTCGCACCCCTGAAAAACAACTCTTTTGACGAAAGCCGCTGTATTCGTTGACCGTGTTCTAATTTCGCGAGAAAGATGGTCCCGGACAACGTGAGATCGAGGTGACAACCGCCAGGTGAAGGAACAGCAACGGGGAAAGCCGTGAAAGTAGGAAGGAGATGATCCTCGGTGTGGTCCGGAACCGTCGCGTTTCCGTAATGGAACTACCTCCGGCCAATTATAAAAATCGCTGACTGGCGCCCACTTGTTAGTCGTCCTCGGAAGACGGTAACGCGCTCGAGGTGGCCATCGGCATCCACGTCCTCGGTGATTCTCATTCGCCGGTCCTATACCGTTGGCTTTCGGATCGTCACTTTTCCCTATCCCCCTTGGTCTCTTCGCTCTCCGTTCCTCCCGTCGGCGCTGTCTGACTGGTCCTCCTCTTTCATCAAATTTCCGCTCGCGACGCGCTACCTTCCTCCCATTCAGCCTCGAGTCCAGTCCTTTCGAGCGTCCTGCGAATCGCTCCGAAAGGAACCGTTCGCCGGGATATTATCGTGCCCGTGAATGGTTAATCTTCGCTCGCGGAGATCGTTCGAGCGGAAAGATTCATTGTGGCTTGGATTGGCGAGCACGTGCACGATTATAGAAAAGAATCCTGACCCCGGTGCACCGTCGATTACCTAGCCAGTAGCCAGGCGCTTGCGTTTCTCTTGGCCTACAGGAAATCAATTTTGAATCGCTCCTTCACCGTATCCGTTTCGCACGAAAACTGCGATTTCCATACCTAGTCCTCAATTATAATATTTTATTTGGATTTGCGTATTACTTTTGCAAATTTGATTGTAAAATACAACAATCCTTCATAGGGGAATCTTCCGTGAATTATTTGACAGTAAGCACTTGATAATAACCTGCAGTCTAATTCATGCTTTTCACCCAAGATAATCATATAATTCCCATTGGGACCGACTTCCACGTCCTCGCGGAAGCAAGACGACTTTATTTATTCAGCGTTGGAACGTACGTTCCAACCGAACCGGTACTCCTAGCGGGCAACCGTTTCACAACAGCAGTTCGGAATCCACAGTGTAATATTTATATAAAGCTGTTGAATTAACGAAACCGCTGTATAGCTGCACAGAGACCTGTTTTTCACGCGACACGCCATGAAATTACGTCGTGAATCAAGAAAGGATAAATTGTGACCCAGTTCACGTGCTGTATTTTTCCCACCATCGCGGAATAATTTGCGAAACATTTTTCTACAACAAAAGCACGTTTCTGCCCTGTGGAAGCCAATCGTTACTGAATATTAATAACGTGCGGCCAATGCAATATAATAAAAATGAAACGCTTTCATTCGGGCAACGTACAAATATATATATCGGTCGGTCGGTTTATCGCCGGGTCGAACAAACGAGCTCTCGCGAACGCGAATGTTCGCGCGAGCGAATTACCAGCGCTTTACGAGAGAAGCGGGGCACGCCGCGGGGATTTTAATATTGTGCCCGGGGAATAATTGTGGAACTCGGCTAAGAAATTACCTTCCATTGTGAGACCTATTGAACGAACTACTAGGCACGACCGTAAAACGTCCGAACTTAATTGCTGCTCCCTCGTTGACACCTTATATTGGGTTCGGGTGGGAGGGTTTACGCGACGACGACGACGACGCCGGTGGAAGAATTTCAATGGAAATTATAGTAAATATCAGGCCGAGGGGAGTGGAATACGATTTTTTTTTCTTATCGCTCCGCCGGTTGGACGGGCGAAAAGGAGAGAGAGAGAGAGAGAGAGAGAAGGAGAAAACGAGGAAAGTTTGTTACGAAACTTCAAATCCGAGCGATACATAATTCCGACAAGCGGGAGAACGCTGCTTGTTTTCCTGCTTCGCGAATGTAATTCCGTTCGCGGCTGGAAATGAAAGCGCGTCGATTCGATTACGTCTGCCGGAAGAACCCTCTGCCGCAAACAGTGCATGAATTTTTTCAAAAATTGTAGGAACGCCTGTTTGCCTCCGCGCTCTGGAAGTAACGCGTTCGACTGAACGACCCGCCCTACCGATCGCCCCCTTCCCTCTCCTCTAACTGCGCGGTGTTAACATACACGAAATTTGTGCGGCGAGGCTCGCGGAGCTCGAGTGGAAATTTCTCCCATTCACGGTTACAGAACAAGCAAGACTTTTCTAACCTGAAACGATATTCTTCAACCGTTTCGACGTTTCTGCCGTTCCGCTGCAACAATAATTCTAACCGACGCTACACGGTTTAATCGGCTTCTTTCCTCCGCCATTCCGATGCGTCCGCCGCTAAAACAAAAGACTTCGGCTCCGCTTCGCCTGCTCCATCCTCGACGAGCGCTCTACCACCGCTGCTAACAATTCTCCTCGAAATCGAAACGTGTCGAGTCCTGCGGTGTTTCCGGTCCGACCGCCTCGCGTTCATGTTACACGTCCGACGAAACTTCATTACATTCCTCAAACGTGCTATCTGCTAGCAACTTTACCCGATGATTCAGCGAGAGGTCGAGGAATACTCCAGCGCACTTGGGAAGTACTGAATTTCAATTGCTTTCCATTGTAATAATGGCGTTGTCTTCGTTCCGCTAATTCAATTGATTATCGCGCAATGCGTCGAATATCGAAGCTGCTCGTAGCACAGGAATTTAATGGGATAAACACCGGCAAATGTAAAATATACAAAATAAAAATCCTAAAAATTCATACATTACTGTATTCGAAATACATTAGTTTATATTTACTGTATAAAATATAACGTTATTCTATGCATTCTAATTACCGAATATGGACCCGGTAAGAAACTCGAGCGATTCGTGCTGGTCGACGAACGTGTTAATGGCGCCTTCTCGACAGCGAAGGGTCAACTTCATGCTCGACCCGGATAACGAAATTGAAGGCCAATTTCGCGGAGAGAGCTTTTCAACGCGCCTCCGCCGACCACGGGCTAGAATTATTGAAAGTCGCGACACGGTTTCTTCTATTCTACGAAGTATCGCTGGGAGCCCGCGTATTTAACGAACTGCCATTGAACAGCGCGGCTCATCACGCATATTTTCCGTGTCACGGATCACGCGGACGCGTATTCTTCGCCGCCATTATGCACGCGCCTCGATCCCAGCCCCGTACGCCGCCGGTCCATCCATTTCCTAGTGGGATTGGGAATTCTCGTCGTCGACGGCGGCAACGTCGGGGACCGAGAATTCAATACAGTCGTTCACTTTCAATCCGTTCGCGGGATTCTGTCCCGTGCCTTGGCCACCTAAATGGCGCGCGGAATTCAGACGGATGCCTGGCGCGACGCCTGTCATCCTCGATGCTGAACGATGATCCTCTTTTAATCCGCGGGAGTGGTTTAAATAATATCCGAGGCTCCACGCGGTCGACGCTCGCCGGAAATAATGGAGGCGGACTTACCTGGCCGAGGTATTGTCGGCCGGGAAATCTGTCGTCCCGATCGGCCAGGGGCGAACGTCCGAGGAACGACCGTTGTTCTGGTCGGTCGATCGAACGTAAAAACTGCTTCGACTGCCGAGATTGCGGCCCGACGAAGATGAATCGCCCCGTGAAATTCGAGGAAGGAACGGGCGGGGCGCGAGACGGGAGGGGGATCCCGAACAGAAGTAAGGAATTGAGTGGATGGAGCTGAATCCGACTTCGAACGTCCTTTATATGGACTGTCACTTAGTCGCTAACTACCCGGCCCTGCTAACGGTTTTGTAACCATAAATCAGACCATTAACCCGTGAAAAACGAGATGCGCTTCTGATTGTGCGTGGCTGGGAGATTCGTTATAGTTCACTCTCGGCATCCGTCACTGCGGAAATAAGTAAATCGATGCCCGATAGTTGACCCCTTGCACTATAATAACCAGTCAGACTCGTGATGCGGAATAATATAATGAATGTTGAACTCCGATATTATGTTTCTTATCTACTTGTGTGTAGTTGTTCTGAAATATCTACCATGTATTTTTTCATATTGAAAAAGTTACAAAGCTGCTTTTCAATTTTAAACTATATTTAAAATCATCAGACTAATAAAATCGAATCAAACGCGGAGAGAATCTCTTCTACTACCTTATAAATAATGCTGAAACGCTGGCGCTCGGCGAATAATTTAAACAGACCGTAGGAAAAGTTAAAAAACCGTTCGAGCAATTCGGCTGATTTTCGAAAAGAAATATGAAAAATGCAGAAAGCTTTTCGCGGCACGGAATGGAAAGTACAGAATTTCCACGGCAAGCTGATTTAACATTGTGCTCCGCGGAAGTAATCGAAGTTGCGCGTCATTTAGGAAGCGTGCATCAATCATGTAGCACCAGCATGCAAATCCGTGTCGTGGGTAGGGGGGTTGAAAAATAATAACCGCGAGAATCCCCGACGCGACATTTCGCGGGACCCGTCCTCAATCCATTTCACCCAGCCCTTAACGAGCGTGTAATTGCTTTTTAAAATTGATTAAAAAGCGATCGGTCTTGCCTGGCTGACGTGCGGATTGACGGGGAACAACCCTGGCTACCTGACCTCGCCTCAAAGTGTCCACGGCCCATATTGTAACCGTATTACCAGACGTAATTACGTCTTTGATCTCGTTTCCTTTCGACCGTCAAGTACGTGACCGGAATTGACAGAGAAAACTGCATGAAAAACGAGGGAACAGACTTTCTGAAGTTGCTCGAAAGTATTCGGAATATCGTGAGCTCTGCTGTCCCTTGTTCAGGAGGAGTCTGTCGAGAAAAGCATTTACATTATAATACATTATATCTTACACACGTTAACATATGACGTCAAGAACTTAAAAGTAATACCTTCAAACGAAATAATTAAATGTCACGCATAAACTGAATGACGCAAGGAGCAAAGGGCAAGGGGCAGATGGTATTGGTTATCCGTCCCACCTAGCCCAGAGCTGTTCACTTGCCGTGCGGGGAGCGATTTGCAGTACAGGGCAAACAACGATCGACGGGCTCTAGTCCTCACTCCCGAGGGCGACGGTGTCCCTTCCTTAGCTCCTCGTGGGACCTCTTCCCTCCCCAGTTAACTACATACACGTTATTGGGTGAAGACAGTGACTAAGATCGACTGTAGATACCGTTGAGATCGAGCGAAATAGAACGAGCATCGGACAGCCACGTACGCGAGTGAGAGAGAATAAATAGCATGAAAGGTAAACAGTTCGTTGGTTCTTCTCTTAAGCCCCCACCATGCTAAGACGTTAGCCCGTAACTTTGTTGTGTAGTTTTGCCCTTAGCCCGTGGCTTTGTCTTTGCCCGCCGCGAGGCAGGTGACAAGCAGAGATAGCGTCTTCCATTTTGTTTTCAATGTTTGTCTTTATTTGTGTGAGAATAGTAATAAGAAATCAATGGGTTAGTAAGAAATTTAAAAAAGAAAGAAGAAATTATTAAAAATAATAAGGAATTATTAGGAAATTATTAAAAGTAATAGGAAATTAATAAGAAATTAATAAGTTAATAAGAACTACTCTATATGCATGAAAAGCGAGTGATAAATTGCCGAAGAACAGCTTTCAGAGATCGTGAATATCGCACGTATACTCGCTTTTACTTTTTTTTTCAATATATTGTTCGTTAACTAAGTCAAATAAATACATTAATGTAGGAGATATAAATACGATTTTAATTCGTAGAAAATGGAAAAGTCTGCCAATATTAAAAATCTTTTTTCCATAATAACTGAAAGACAGCAGCTTCAATAAAATGGTATTTTGGTTATGAATTATTTTCATTATCCCGGTTTGATTAAAAAAGTAATATTCTTATACAGCTCGAATAAATCCACCGAAGCTTTTTCAGCATGTTATAGTACCGTTGGAAATTCGAAGCTTTATTGTTATAAGAACTCATTAATCTTTCACCTCGCCAGCAATCTAAAGAATCATTGACTTTTGGTGAAATCGTATTTTAACGGGAACGCATTGATTAAGAACTAATATGGGAAGTAATATATCGATGAACGTTTTGTCCACGCTGCGAGTGCATATTCAATCACGAATATTTGAACAGCCGGCAAACAAAATGCTGTATCTCCGTCGAATAAACCATTTTAATTTCGACGCGGTGCGCATGGAAATTCGACCGAGGCGTCTGAACGGTTACCGCACAAAGTTGTCAACGCAACGCGAAAATTGACACACACGCAGCCGAGTGTCTGACTAAGGATTAATAATTGTTTCGTTCGGAACCCATTATATCGGCGCCGGTCAATAAGTAGTGTTGTTCCCGGGGCGCTTTCGCGCGGCTAGAACAACGCCGCACTTGTTTAGCGGGCCGTTTATTTAACAACCAAAGGCAAGCTACGGCAATGCTTCGCGCTGTTTAGGTGTGCACGGTGAGCGTATTTAATTAGCGGCGGTCGTCGGCGTCGCTGCCCGTCGCGCCGCCTGTTTGCTTTCAATTTTCCGGTTCCGATACGGGAAGCGGGTTTTCTTTCGCGCGGCTGTTTGTTTCGCGCAACTAAATGTCAACAGAGGCCGTTTATCTGACTCTTGGTGGCACGTCAATCGAATATTCGATCGCCGTGGCGCGGCGTTCCACTTGTTACCTGCGGAACCGCAAACTTGCTCCGACGCGTTGATATTTTTGCGTATCAGCGACCGAATCGTGGTAATCGCGTTCGCGCACCGTTCCAACCCGGCGCGGTTTTCGCCCCGACGACGCTTACGACGCGATCGTCGCCACCGCGCGAGCGGAGGATTCCTAGTAAAATATGGCCTCCTGAAACAATTCAAGAGTCTAATCTCCGGAGGAAGCTCCGACGAAATTAATTGGCCGGGCGGTCGCGCGGAACGGCGTCGAATTTTATTTCCATTCGACGCGCGGACGAGGACGCTATCCGGATTCAATTTTCGCCGACAGCGAAATGCGCTTCCGTCCTGTTTCCGTCGTCGCCGCGAGTCACGCGCGAAACACCGTCGCAGCCGGCCGGAAACGTGCAATCGGCCAGTTTTCACGGAGACACGGCCGCGCGCGTCGTCGTCGTCGTCGTCGTCGTCGAAGGCGCCTCGACTAACGGGTTGCACGCTGCCTTCGATTAAGGTCAAGACAAATGGAGCCGGATGTCGGTCGGAAATTAAAATCTCGCGGACGAGAGGCGCTCGTTAAGCCCCGACGCGGCGCGGCCGCGCGGTTCGATCGACCAGGAAACAGCCGGCTCTCCACACTTTGAACGGAGCCCGCCGACTATGGATGAACTTCTTATTCGTGGTTGCTGACTCGCCTAACAACAGGCCGACTAGTAATCGACACGATGTGATTTAACGTTTACCCTCGTCACGTGCATTAACGAGCTGTCTAATGATCGATACCGATCCAGGGTTTTCATGGGGCCCTCTTCCAGATGAGAGAACCCAATCTATCAGGTTAATCCCAATTGCCCGCTGTTGCGTGAGTCAATGTTGAAATTATTGGAGGGTCCGATGTCTGCCCCGATTTGTTTAAATTTAGAATTTGGAGTAATTACTTATTTTGCTTATATTTTACAAAATAGGTTTATATTACTTTGTCTCAACATTGTAAAGAGATATTCAATAGTAAATTTAATATCATAAACTTAATATAATTATTTAACATTTTAAAATTCGTGAATATCGTCGGCCACGTGAACGCGTTAATGTTTCATTCCCCGCTGTTAACGTGTCGCAAGTACTCGAACGTCGCATTTTCTGCAAATGCGGAAAGTTTCGCGGAACCTTGGGCAGGAGGAACGCAAAGTTATCACGATCCCGACTATTGTTTACAATTAGAAAGCCAACGAGCCCAAACTGTTGAAGAAAAAGCACGCACACGTGCTGGTAATTGTGGTCGAACGGTGTCGGCAACTGCGGCGCGTCCGCATCGAGGGCGACGCGACGCGACGCGACGCGCCGCTAAAAACGTCGGAGCGGGCCGACCGAGGAGGACTTAATGAATTTTTCGCCGGAAGGGCGGAAACTTTTCCTATTCCCGGGGACACGACGGCGCGTCGTTAGCCGACAGTTGGCGTCCGCGTCGCCCGTGCAACATTCCGCGACCGTCGTCCGGGTGCCCGGCGCACGGCAGCAGTCGCGACGGAAGAAAGGAAAAAGAAAGTTCGGCAAGTAATATAACGTCGGTAGCGCGCGCGACGGTGGCCTCCGACCAGAACGTCCGAGCAGGCCGATTTATCTCGAAACTTGGAGCCCCTCGATGTCGGGGGCAGCGGCATCCCCGCCGGGGCTTGACGGACCGTTACGAGCCGCCTCTCGCATGCTACAACTATTTTGAGGTCGTTCGCCAAATTTCCGGCGTTCGAGGGGCGAGACGGTCTCGGAACGAATCGTCCCCGAGGAATTCGCGGGAGCGGAAGATCTCTAACTAGAATGGTCGCCCTCTGCGGCGGCTGTTGATCATCTTCCCTGAACTTTCCTGTTCGGGTCATTCGGTCAGGGTGAATTCATTCGTGTTCGACGATTTCCCGAAAAAGTTAAATGTATACTAATAGGGGAGAGTTGCCAGTTGACCGTCGCCTAGGTTGGACCACACACACTTTCATTTATTGGTTAATCTTAAATTAAACAAAACACTGACATATTTCAAGGTATTAAATATTGACTAGTCGCAAATAAAAAGTTTACACGAAATTGTTCACAATTTTTGTGGTACCTCATTTTAAAAAATGGACTTACAGTACTTTTAAAATAAATGATCTACATGTTAAACATAGAATCTATGAATTATGTTAAAATAATTCGAACTTCAAATTTAAAAAGTGTCTTTTAACATCGCTTGGTAGAAATAATGTTGGGTGATCGCTGCTCTGGTCGAGTCACATTTCAGTATTTCCAACAGTACCTCGGGAATACTAATGATTCTAATTTCGCCGTAAAAATGGAATACAGCTCTTACTTCGTTTTTTGAACCTGTCCAGTATCCCGTGGAACATGGCAAGTCATAATATAATATCGAGCGCCAAATAATTATCCCAGAACGTAGAATCAGACGCGCAGCCCCGCAGCCGTTATATTCAGCGGCTCGCTCGCTCGCTCCGTGATTGCAGTTTTACGGAAAAACGAAGAGAAAGGAAATGCAGGCAGGATAGAAAAATATTCGCGTCTTGCAGACAGGATAGTAGGATACAGGGTGTCCCAAATTTTAATGTTCAAACTTTGTCCGTGTGTTCTATAGCACAAAGTAAAAAAAAGAAAATGTTATATAAACATAGGTCACATAGAGCTTTGTTAACACGTTGAGCGCCACGTCAGCCATATATGGCTGACACTAGACTTTCGGTTCAGACCGTGTCAACTGCGCTGGTTGACAGCGTATGACATGAGAACTTTAAAATTTACATTGTTTTATGGAATTATAGAATGGATTATCAATTTTATGGAATTATAAATTGAACATTAAAATTTGGGACACCCTGTATAACTACGGCTTCCGACGCACTCGCGCCGTGCGCTGTAATATCCGGCATTCGTTCGCGTCTCACTTTTCGGTAAATGAGTTATTAACCCGGGTGAAATCTTTTAAATGTAATCGCGCGATCGCGGAATTACGCGGCCGAAGAATGCGATTAAAACACAAAAGCGAGCTTCGCGCGGCCAGTAATCGCGGGCAACGCGTGCACGGGCAAGCCGAGCGAAGAACGCGATAGCCCGGCGCGACGTTAACAACTAATTGATCAAACATCCAATTTACCGAAATTTGATATCGTATAATTACCACGATCGTGACTAAACTACAATTACGGTATCGACTGCGACGCGATTGCATTTTATATGCCAATTTGAATTAGGCGTTCGACAAATCGCCGGCAGTTATAATTGTTAGCGGTTCAGTCATAATGCGGGTTTGTTTATTCAAACAAAAATTAATCGGAACGCCCGGTCGGACGGACGCACAATGCGTCAACTTGTCCCGCACCTATCAATGGCCGTCATTAACACGATAAGGATTAATGATCTAGATAATGATTTTACCGAGTTTATATTTATTACCATAAAATGTTTATAATTATTACCATAAAAATTATTTATTACTATTGTTCGAATAAAATATTCGACTGAGGCGAATTAGAAAAAAATCCAAAAGAAATACGAACGAAAACTCCGACAACAAACGAACCATACAAGCAATATCAAGTTCATCGTAAATTACTTGTTCGCGAAACATTGTTAGACGTTCTACGTGTCCAAATACATACTTCTAGCCGACAATGTATAAACGGCATTCAGGCGTCCTAGAAACCGCTCTCGACCAATAGTATAAGCCCGTTTTTGCGGCATAACTTTTGCACTCGCGACAAAAGGAGCAAGTTGAACGTGAACAGTTACGTTTCAGCTTTCGAGAATTCTTCGAAAATTCTTCTTCTCTTCGGAGTACCGAGCCGTGCGCCGTTCAATAGCCGAGCCCCTTAGCGCCGCGGCTCGAGTATGTCTGAGAAATTCTGTCTACGACGTACTCGTGGAAGGTGATGAACGTCGTCGAATTTCAAGAAACACACATTCGTGCAGCGGAGGGAGAACGAACGGGGCGCGGGTTCCTCGTGAAGGAGGCCAGTCTTAAGCGAGAAACCTGTTGGGTACTTGAATGGGTGATCGATGGGCCCTCGACGGCAAATGTTTCTTTATTTATTCGAGTTGCCCACCTCGCCGAGGCAAATGGGCTACCGAAAGCTCGCCGAAGAAATACTTTTGCGGGCTTGCAGAATTAGTCGGCTACGCAGTTCTGCTTTAAAATCAAATTTTTGATAGAAAATAAATTTAAAAAATTGCTTTATTGTCGACCTTGTTGTAAAATTAATCCTTATTACGTGTCGAATGAAATGAAATGTTATATAAATACTTGATTTACTTAGCAACTTCGTTACAGAAAAGATTCAAGATACATTTCCTATTCTCCATACATATTGCAAACGCGTCAAGTAATACAATAGTATGTGCGAGCTGCTCCGCATTTCATATTTTTCTTGGAATCGCGGCGGAGTGACTGTTTGCGAAAACGGAATTGCTGACACCCCTTCGGGATCAAGCCCACTTTCATCGCGTCCTCCCATACGAGTATTCCGTAATTTTCAGGCCGCCATCTCTGTAAGGTAGACTGCGGCCTCGAAAACCGGAGTGAAACAGGGGGCCGAGCCCGTACGTACGTCTGGAAAAATGCGAGAATATCTCGTGGCGGGATTGCGCGAGATTGTAGAACCCTGTCCTACCTGACACAGACTTTTATATGAATAAAATCTTTTTGATAAGAAGAATGTAAACGAAGCAACGTATTCCGACAGCTTCCCGAATTCTTTTGTTTCAGCAGCACGACAGACGAATAAAAACGTCAACCGACGGTATGCAGAGGACGTAACATTTTCCAGCGGCGCGCAGTGATTTCAGCAATGGAAGGAAAATTAAAAAATCAATGTCCTGTTTATAAAATTGCGACCTTAAATCTCGTTCTAATTGGTAACCCACTCGGCATTTCACAAGACAAAAAGCAAACAACGAATGGAATGTGGCGCTCCTTTTCCACCGACGCCGCTAATTATAAGCAGCGGTGCAGCTGATTGTATCGTAACTTTGGTAACGAAGTTTCCCTTGCAGCCGCCGTAACAAGTTACACAATTCCCAGTGCAGGCAAAGTCACGGCTCATTATTCAAATTTCGCTAAACATCGGTGGCCGGGTCCATTGTTCGCCGACCGGACCGGCGGCGGTTTGTCTCCCGAATACCTGCGTGAGAAAATATCAGGTTTCGTCCCGGGGATCACTGGTCCCGACTTAATGGACCACCCGAAACACCGGCACCCGGAAGCAGCGGCCCCCGCGAAGATCGAGATCGCAGCTGCGTGATCACAGGCCGTCCCGGGCGAGAGAGTTCGCGCGGACGATCTCTCATTATTATTTCCCAGGGGTCACCGGGGAAGACGTGTACACAGCCGCGCGAATCGCACGCTGTATTTACGTTCGTAACCGCGGCGAGGGTAACCATTCCGCGGCCCCTGGACAATATCTCATCGACACCCCCGGAAACAAGAAACCGAGAAGGGTGCCGTGATCCGGCTGCCGCACATTTGTTTTGTCGCGCGTCGTCCTGCCATTTTTTCACGCCTCCTGCGACGAACCTCTGCTTCATCCGGCCGCTGGGGAAAGCGACGAGTCGCGAGCATCCATCGCGACACCCTCCTGTCAGCTTCTTTCGGTCGCAGCAGCTCCGAACCTCGTCGATTCGACGCGTTCGCGAGCCGGGCCTGCGCCTCGCCGTTGAACCGTGAGAATTTAAGGACGGGGACAAGCAGCCCGCGATATTTTCGTAGCTGCCGTTGATCCTTTCGGACTGGACGGACTCGGTGTCTCTTTTGTCGCGACGGAAGATCCTCTGAATTTTACGATGAGGTTTGTTAACAAACGTTGGCGATCCATCTGTTTTCTTTTGTGTTTAATACAAATACAGGTGAATAAACGCATTCTAGTATTTTGAGAATCATTGTCTTACTAGAGAAATCTATACAATCGTGATCGTGGAAAACAGCACGAGCTAAAGGGATAAGAAAATCACTGGTGACCCTAGTCACGAGGTATCCATTCAGAACAGACGTGTTTGGCTTACAAAGCGTTTCTCCTTTGATCAGCGAGATTTCTCGACGGACCGAATTTCCCTGTGTTCCCTTGTCGCTAACGCCAGGAAACGAAATTCTATTCGCGGCGCGCGCTTGTGTTATTTTTCCTAGCGAATTTCAGCAAAGCCGTGATATTTTATGTTTACGAACGCGTCATTCAAACTGTTATATCATTACGCGGTTGATATAATATTAATTAGTTTTCTGATTGCAAACAGAATTTGCCATGTTTGGAAGACCGATCGCCGAGCGCAATAAATATTGACTAATTTGGTGGATGTATTTATTTACAGTTGTATTACCCATGCAACGCCTCCGCTTTATGGAAAATTTATATGAGATGTGCGAATTCGAAATATATTTTATACGTTAATGACGTCTTTAACATATATTATGCATTACAGTGGTTCACGATTACATTATTGTCGCAGAAATTCGTCGAAAACCAGGTGATTTTGTTCTTCTCATTTTATATTCATCGATCCTTGTTTTAAAACACGTGTGCATTCTTTTTGCAGTGTCTGCTAAAGCGTCTATGTTGCTAAATAATTTTCTTTAACCGATATGCAAAGAAAGTACAATGCCTGACGTTGTTTATTGGACCAGTTACCCGTGTTTGACGAGCATACTCGTCATGAAAAATAGCAGTATTTCGTGTCATGACGTCCATATTTGTTAATTTTATGTGAATTGGTAAATGATATTAATAAAAGTGTTAATTTTATGAATTAAAATGAGAAGGAGGCGCCACAGTTAACTGATTAACTCCGAAAGCCTAAAATTAATTTACATAACAATAAATAATAATAATTGAAGTACATTCGTTCTAGCAGACGAGAAGTCGAAACGATCCGGTAGCCATTCTCGCATGTGAAACGCAGTCGAACCGGCAGTAGTTGGCCATATTCCGTCAAAACAATCAAAGCACGAAAACGGGCGGCCGTATAACAGGTGCCCGTGCCTAGATAGCGTCGTCAATTCGAAGGATTCGTATCCGTGAAATCGTTCGGCCGGTATGCGTGATCTGTGACAAAGTGGAGGAAAATTCGCCGGCAGCTTGAGCGGGGAACAAACATCCGGTTGCCGATGAATTGTCGGACCATCAGTCGGCCGTCGAGCGGGAGCTTGTCAAATGACCCGCGGACTGTAATAAACAGCTAGACACGGACAGCTCGAGGCCGCGACCTCCACCCCCCCCCCCCCCCCTTTTCAACTCGCAGCGATATTTTTCACCGGGTTCCCGGGGTTCGGTTTCGAGACGCTGTATAATGCAGCTCGCCAGATACAAAGCGGCCGCATAATGCACGCCGAGTGGTAAATAATGCATGTTTTTCGCATCAGGAGGACTCTATAAATATATTATACGAGGAGGGACGCGCGTCCCCGCGCGCAACGCGAAACCGAGCGGGGGCGGGGGTGGGCCGGCGAGTAATTCTTGGGAGACGTTTACGGTGCGCGTTCGCGCTACACAATACCGCAATTTAGCGAAACCGCGCTCTCTTTAACTGCGGGAATTTCAATAAGCGTGAAAGCATGGTTAAACGACGACCGCGTCTGGGAGGCGCGCGAGCGCGCGCGCGCGATCCTCGTTCGTGCGGAAAATTTCTTGCGGAGCCAGGGAAAAGACGCCGCGAGGCGGGAAGAACGGCAACGACGCCGGAGGTCGGAGAACGGTCGTCTCTTTAACTGGCCGTGTTTTTTTAAGCGAGCTCTGCCTCGGGGAAGACGACCGAGCTCTCGTCTCGGTTTCGGTTATCTGGACGTATCGGTGCGCGCGTGATGCGCATCGACGCGTACGAACCGCGCGCCGCGCGCCGCGCGTATAGGTACACGCGAGCCGCAATAATAACGCCAGGGTATGACGAATAACGCGGCGCCGATGCATTATGCAATAGACTAAAATATTCATGATCGCTGTTTCCTGCGGCAGCTATTGAACCGTGACCCCCGGTCATGATTTGCTGGCCCGACGATCAGCGAACGCTTCAGCGCGATTGTCAACGTTGAAAAATTGATGCTGACGCTCTGGCGGCCACCGCCGCGGACCGCCGCGGACCGGCGCGGAGAGGACCGGCAGCGTAATTGAGGGCACGCGCCCGGCTGGATGACACTTCGATTATACGATCGTCGATTTCGAAAGCCGGGCCCGCGCTTGTGCCGACTGAAAAATTGAGAAGCCTACGCTTTTCCAATGAATTATTCGGCCCGGCCAGAACCGTAGTGTCACGCCGACTCTGACCGTAACTGTACCGTAACCGGCCGTCGGGGGGTGGATACGGTGCCAACGCGGCGCCGTTCGGAAAGTCTCGATGAAACAGCGAAAACTCGGTTAGCGAATGGTTCGCGAACCCGCCGAGAGGGAAAATTAAATATTAGTCGGTGTATTTATTAAGGAACTCTGGCTTTGACGGCAAGATGGTCCGCTAAGGGAATGCGATATCAAAAGACCCCTGTAAAAGCTGGAATATCTCGAGCAAATACCTGAAATAACTGGCTCTCTCTCTCTCTCTCTCTCTCTGTCTTCTTTTTTCTCTTTCGTACTTGAAATGCGAGTTCATTGTTTCCTGCTGCGATTTCAATTCGATCCCCCTTTTACTCTTACCTGAAACAGAGAAAAATACCAGAGTTAGCTGCAATATCCTACTATTACGCGGGGCATACTGAAAGATCATAGAAAACTCCGATAATGGCGCCGCGCAAGGAGAGTAACAGTATCGGGGAGGGAGGTGAAACGCGGAGGGAATTGCTAGCGAATACGGGTGCTCTCTCGAAATCGCTCGGTGCCGCGCGGTGGTTACATGGAAAAAGTCAATGCGTGGGAAAATTGAGAGGCGCGCGCGTCGTTCGAGCCCCGCGTTCCCGTTTACATTGCTTATTTACATACATTAACGTTCCGTTACATTAGCCATCGGGACACGGGGCATTTCAACTAATTTATGTGTTTATCCGATCTCGTTCTATTTGTTCTGCCTGGATTCGTTTCGCCGGCGAATTATAATATAATTTCGTAATTTGTCAAGTCACGGTCGTTCATCATCGTTTCCAGATAACGTTACCGTTTTCGAAATCACAGCATCGCCGCCGGCGATCACCTAACAGACGCGTCAACCGGTGAAAAAGAATCTTTCTTGATTAACGCCGTCGACCTTAACACCGCCAAGTATATAGGCCAAAATGTCATCGAGAATTTCGATATTCGTGTTTATATCTGTAAACGTGGTCGCCGGGGTCATTTGACAGATATTTTTCACAGATAATTGTCATAGATGGTACTTGATAATTAAATAAAAAAAAGAGAAGAGTGGTGAACGTTTCGTGCATGATTGGATAAGTATAGCTGCCAATCATTTCTATTAAATCGAAACAAGATTTGAATCCCCTGTCATCGAAATCTCGTGGCATAAAGGAAATGATTAAAGACGAAACAGTCGTAATCAAAGTAGCTCCGGAAGACGCAGCAGTGCGAGGGGTTAATTTCGATGCAAGTGTCCCAGGTAAAAAGTAAATGCACCCAATGATCCCCGGAACGAAAGTTAACGGAAACGCGAAAACAGCGAGCATTAACGCCGAGAAAAAGTGGTTCGGCGAAGAAAAGAATCGGTTTCAGATGCTGTTCCATTTGCAAGGCGGTTGCGTTTTCAAGGACCTTAAGGGCGTGGCTTGGGTTCCCGGGTGTCCCTGAACGAGATGGTTACATCCCCCTTCCCCCGCGCCCACGGCCACGCAAGAAACTAAGACGCGGGCCGGTGCCGTTCGCCGCGGCAACGCACACTTCACTTTTTCTGGGGATTTTATTCCACCGCCGAGGCAAAACCGACGGCACAACTGTCTGGCAAGTTCCTAAAGCAGCCGAGTGCTTCCACCGGCGTTTTCTTCTGATCCTCAGGCAGTCGGTTCGCACGTCCGCCTTTATTTTCCTCGCGCACCGTTGCGGCCGCGAAAAACATTTCGGTTTCGCGCTGACGGCCCGAGCGCCGGAATGAATATTTCTTTCAGGCTCCGGCAACCGGCTGGAAAAAGAGTTACCATCGCCGGCTAATTCACATGGCGGAGATAATGCTTTCGGAACGCGATCTTGGGAACGTGATATATAGTAATGGGCACATCTGCGATGGAAAGATACCGTTTCCTGTAACACGTACGTGTCTAAAAGCCTGCGACGTGGCATCATATCGTCGAAAGTATATATTATGATATAACTATTTGCTAAGCAGTTCCTTCATTCGTTTAACCCCTTCGCTCCGACTCCCGGAATTCGTAGTACAACCAGACAGGGGATGATTCTACATAAAAATGAATAAGAAAATAGTTTGGTATAACAAGATATTAATACAAATCTCCGTCACGAGTCTGCCTCGTTAAAATACGGTAAGGTGTCGATAACTAATAAAACAATTGAATAAAGCACGAAACATCCGCGAAAACTACGTTAAAGTTAATTGAACAATAGAATATAGTATTTGCGTATGAAAAGTGAAAACATGTAACATGCCGCGTTTATTCTTTCAGCCATAGAAATATCGACACTTGTAACGAAACGTCCAGCGGAAGTTCAGGTAAGACCGGACAACGATTAGAACGGTTTAAACTGCCGGCGACTTCCTCGTCATTTCACGCGGTCCTGTCACCAGTTGACATTTTTTTCCCAGGCGACATAGGCAGCGTCGGGACGGCCATGAAAATAAATAAACCCGTTGGGGGCGAACGCCGGACGTCCGTTCTTTGTAATAAACTACGCCTGCCGCTCCGGAAATATTCTCGTCTACATTCAGCCGGCCGCGCCGGGAAACAGCCGCGTCCGCGAGAAAAAACAAAGAGCTAGAAGTCGAAAATTTCCCACTGTCACCGTGTTGAATTACGCGTCGGCCACAGTTCAAACGTGCTTGGTCCACGCGACATTCATTGCCTGCCCGCTATTTTATTAGGATCGCCATTCGGCCGCGCGGTCTTCGGCGGACAAACTTCCCGGATGAAGGATCCCGCGGAATATAACAACAGACTTTGCGAAACGCAGAGGAGGACCAACGGGAGCAAGTTTCGTCGGGGTCACTTGAACATTTAGTTCGTTTGAAGTTAGAAATGCCATTGCAAAGGACTTGGGTCGCCTCTGCCATAAACAAGGACTTTCCCGGTGATACTTCTCAGTCGCGGCGTAATCCTCGGAAAGTCAACCCACCCGCGAGGTAGTGGCTGCAGTCTGCTGATCCCCTTGAATGAAAGAGAGCATCGGTCTGCCGTCC
Source organism: Augochlora pura (assembly GCF_028453695.1). Classification (NCBI taxonomy): domain Eukaryota; kingdom Metazoa; phylum Arthropoda; class Insecta; order Hymenoptera; family Halictidae; genus Augochlora; species Augochlora pura. The sequence goes on from NC_135773.1 coordinate 25,969,905, forward strand.
AGGTTTTTTTCTTAAATTTTAAAGGTTTTCAGGTTCGTGGTTAATATGGGGGGTTAATAAAGGGGATTAATAATAATTTAAAAAATTAACAAAGGGGTTGATAGATAACAATGTCTTCATGCAGCCTCGCGCGAGAAATCTATGGGCGAGACTAACGAATTCGAATTTGCGCAAGATACTTTGCATCCAGCATTCGTTCCGGACAAACTTCGTTCGACAAACACTTGACTAGTCCCCGTTCCTCTTCGGCGACCCCCCCTCGCGGCAGCAAACGAACGAAAAAGAATCGAAAGTCGTTACGTTCCCGCAGTTATCGGGATGATTAATCGGCGGCCGGTCCGGTAGTCGTTTTTCTCGCCCTGTTTTTTTACTTTTTAGTCGCTACCTCGTTTAATCCAGCTCGCAATTTTCCGAAACACGCGCGTTGTTTGCTTACACCAGACGCTTCCGGTATTTATCAAATCCATATTTGATGCGACTACTCTGCCGGGACTCTCGTCGCTGTCGAATTCTTGCGTGCGCAAGGCTCCGCGTTTTAGTGCGCTTAAAAGGGGGAACAGCTTTCGGCGCGGAACCGATTTCAGCGGCGCATTGTCGCGGTAACCTGCGTTTATGGTTTAAAATTTTGATGCACGTGAATCCCTTATAAGTGTACCCCTTTTTGGTTTAATCTTGGTCGTTTTCCTTGCTTCTATATCAAAGTAGAATTTTAATTGCTGTTATTGTGATAATTGGATGGCCTTTATGCAAAATATAATTTTGTTGCCACGATTTTGATAAATAAATTATCAATGGATTTAGAAGTGGAAGGAGACGTAATTGTTTTTAATACTTTATCAACCGCTAGGCTATTAATCGGCTTTTTACCTTGAATCTATTGTCACGATGAACAATTTGTTATCTATTAATGAGGTAAAAGTGTTAAATTTTACTACTGCAAGCTCACATATCACCATATTAATATTAAATTTAAGAAAATTTCCGAAAGCTCTCAGAGGGATAAACGATTTCCGTACGCATCGCCACGCTCGCTGACAGTAAGTAGAGTAACTGAGCGATGAACCGACGAGTTAGCAGCGCGTTATTCAATATCACATATTCGGTGCACTCCAATTTGCAAAGCGGAACGAAATAGTAAATAACGCGTGTCTCGGATGAAAAATTCACAAGAAATTTGCATATTGTCCAGGCGTTCCCGGGGCCGATAAATAATTTGACGAGAATTCCAGGCGCGACTGGGAGCAGTTCTTGTCCCAAAGTATTTGCGACCTGCGGCTTCAGCGACCACGTCTGGGAGGGGTTCGCAGGTTTAAGGGTAATCTAATCCTCCTCTTTAAGTAGCCGCAACAAGTTTCTTTGAAATTATACCTTCCTCGAGGCGAGTTAGCGTCACGTTATCAAATACCCCGTATACACGCACACGCGGGCTATCTTTAATTTCTCGCGTTACAATTACGGTACAGGAAATGTGCTAATGATACAGAAAGACTACTTTCTACTAATATATTATATAAACATAACTTTTATCGACTTTTTTCAACGAATTCTCGTCGTAAAATTAAAAATACCCAAATGAATACAGACAAAATGATATCGCATCCGAAAAATATTCCATATTATATATATTTAAATTATATAGATTTAAATTAGACATTACAAGCGGATTCGCTGATCGCAACTGTTTGGACGTGGAGAAAAAAGGCTTGGTTTTTTTTAGAAATATAGTTACTACGGTAATTTGGTGTTCTTGGGGTCTGTGATTTTTGGTGAAATGTGAGACGCAGATGAGCTGGAAGGGTCTAACTGCCTTGTGTATGATTTGAAAATGCGAATGGTTTTAAAGATATAAAATACCGCAACATGTTCTTTTCTGACAACGGAACATCAAATACCCCGTGTACCGAACAGAGATTATAGTGTCCCTCTACCTGCGCGAAGACGATATCGAACCGGTCCGCGGGATTTCTAGTTCTTACTCCCGATTAATCCCCGGGGATCCAACGACTTCCGAAGTTCTGAGCGAGAAATCTACCGGATCGAGGGCCGAACCCGGTCGCTCGTTAACGGACACGGGAACCAATTACGGACAGCATCGAATCATTATCGCGAAGTTCGCGTTCGTTATCAGTTGTACACACGTGCAACGATGAAAGGCAAGCTCGTCTCCCGTTAAACAAAGGCAATCAAAGGAGAGGCTTCCTTCGATGGAAAAATTCGCGACAGAAATCCTGGGAAATTCGACGACGCTTCGCCTATGGTGCACCGGAGCCCTCTTTTCTTAGATCAACGCAGTTTTCCATGAACGAAGTATGTGTTGGCCTCATCTATTTTCCACGTCGAATTCTTTAGATCGAGTTTCACTTCGTTCCGTTGAAATTGCAATCTCGGAAGCGAACAATTTCGCTTGCTTTTATTGCACCGAAATATCGGATAATTAAATTTTATTTACGTAAAAATCATTTCATCGTTTATCAATGTAGTTAATTGATATCTGATATCACCGATGTTCGTTTAAAGAACCTTTAATCGTTATTTATTATTTTAATCATTTAGCTTTATCTGTTTTTTATTATGGGAAGTATTTATTATTATTCGTTATTTATTATGGAGATCACTTAACTTTATTCTTTATTCATTGTAAAGATTATTTAGCTTTATCTTTTAATTATTACAGAGTTCATTTAGCTTTATTTCTTATTTATTGTTGGACGTATTTATCTTCATCCGTTATTCATGCGCTTCGTAGCGAAAGGGTTAAACAAAGCAACAACAGAACAGCACAGGTCACCAACAGAATGCAAACGATACTAAAGTGCTGTCACCGGTCATATTGAGCAGTACGATGCGTACGACGCCAACATGGTGTTGAGCGATACTTTGCGCATTACACCGTTATGGCGACGCCTGGACGGCACAGTATTAACCATGAACATATCTCTCATGATTTACGTTGTTCCTATGTTCTCGTTAACACGATCTCGATACGACCTGGAACTGGAGAGCCCGTGCTACAGGAGGTCGGATCATACGTTCCAGTGTCTCGCGTGAGAAATCCGGAAGAACGCGCGACGCGGAAGAATATTTTTCGCGAGGCACGGCAAGCATTCAGGTTTCCAAAACCGCGAACGGCTGGAACAGAGAGCCCGAGGTTGGAGTTCCTCGGTGGTTTGGCGTCGCAATCGTTCCTGCGTCGCGACGCAGACGGAGAGAATACAGTCGGCTCGCTGAAGGCACGGAATTGAGATCGAGGCGTGCGAGGCAAGCTCCTTTGTGTTCTACCGCTTACCACACATCGAGTTCTCGGCTCCACAGGCGCTCCCTTTTTTTTCACGTTCCAGTCCCCGCCCCCGTCTGCGCCGACACCCCTTTTATCCGCTCTCTGTCTTCACGCGGGCATTGTTCCGGTGGTATCGACGGGGAAACGTATCGCGGCACGGTCTGCGTCCCGTGTACCCAGACGCGGTCCGCGCTACTGAGCTGTGAACGATTTAATTGAGATCGGCGGAGTCGAATTCTCTCGGTCTGAGAGCGCGCCAGACTTCGCCGTTAGGCGATTTAACCCTATCGCCGTGATTTCTACAGAAAATATTTACTTTTTACCTGATACACAAATTATTTCTAACGGCATGGTGTATCGCTTTTTTCGATATATACTATTACATAAATTGTTCATAGGATTCTTAGCAGTCGAATGATCGAATTGGGCCGTCTCCTAGAGGCAATTCCAGCACCGTCCGCAGCATACTGAGTCAAGAGGGGAATCAAAATTTCCTTTCATCGAACAAAACACTGTTTGTTCACAGTATATACTCCGAGCACCTTCCGTTACATGGATTGCTCGATGTCCAAATGGCTCGAGGCATCTGCCTGTGGGGAATTATCCTTGCTACTAATTAATGACAAACCTCGTGCGCCGCGGGTAGCTTGACGTTACAGCGATTACGTGCACTTTAATCGTACTCAAATACCATGAAACAGTTACGCGGTAAACGAACAAACCGAATTAGCTGGCGAAAGAGTAACCGATATGTACTACTTTCCCTTTCTTTATGCGAAATGAATACACGACATTTATTGTTTAAGGTGCATTTATTATGTTATATATGAACCGTTCTGTTCTATAATCTTCTTCCGTCTCTCAGTAAGCCTCATTATTGTTATAAAAATTATTTTGGAACGTAATAGAATAATTTTAGTGGTGCCTCAGAGTCACTATTCGAGTGCAAAAGGTTAAGATGGTGTCACTTTTCGAAAATTAGTCTAAATGATTTGAATTTTCTGTAAATTTCAGAGAGACTAGTTCACTGTGTAATGACTGACATACTTTTTTTTAAATATTATTCTTACTTGAAGTCACCGTCGATGATTTCAAGGTAAGGCTATTACTCCAAGTCATGTTACTTGATAGTTGCGGCTCGTAAGCGCGACAGCCAAATGCCCAGCCGCACTTTGAGGTCCACGGGGTTCAGCATCACGCATCGCAGGATAATCTGTCCGGAATATCGGCTTCCATCGAGGCGGTAGGGAAAATCGTTCGACGTTTCAAAGTCGAAGCAATCTTCGGCGAGCACGTCGCATCATTATCATTCACCCGAGGCGCGAACAGTGTTTGCGAGCGACACTCGTCGCCGCTCCCATTCCGTCGTCAAGAGCAGGCCTGCAGAGGCGTGTGCAGAGTCTGGTTACCGGGCAGGTTTGCCGCGTTCACGTTGCAGTCAACCGGCGCGTTTCGCCCGGCGACGCGTAATTTTACAATAGAACCGAGCGACGCAACGCGACACAAGCCGGGGCCCAAGGTGTACAAAGCTCGACGGAGGGTAAATGTTTACGCACCTGGAGTTTCGCATTCCATTGCTGGAATTGCACGGGAGAAGCCCCGTCGCAGGGCGGCGAGTGGCGCCACCGCTTGCGCAGTTCTCTCTCTCTCTCTCTCTCTCTCTCTCGCGCGCGCGCGCGCGCGTCGCCGTGTATCAGGAGAATTAAATTTAATGAATCCCCATAACGCCCGCACGCTGCATTATCCACGCGCCACCGGACCCACTTTGTCCGGCTTACACAGCCGCCAAGGCGAAAGCTTTTGTAATTTGATTTGCCGAATGCTCACGCCGTGCCGTGCCGTTACTGCCTACAGGTAATGCGCGGACTCTTTGCCCGGCGACCTCGAACTCGGCGCACCGCGTGATAAATTCATGCCCCGAGCGTGTGGACTCGCAGTTCTCCGGGCCTTGTTGCTCGCAGTTTGCTGAAACTCCTGTCTGTCTAGCGGCAGAGTGCACGGCCGAGCACTGTCAGATGCCAGTTGCAGGGACTTTCAAGAAGATTCGAGCAACCCAAGTTTTTACGCAAAATTTTACATTTTTGAAAAATTGTTTTCGCTACGTTTAACTTTCTATTTTGAGAAAATTCTCCTGCGATTGGCGTTGCGCTGGATGACCAGTTGTTGACCCTGACTCAGAACGAAGTTCGAAGCGTCAGAGACCAATGTTACATTTTCGCTAAGGAAAAGGTTACTTGAAACGATCACAGGTAACCCCCATTTCCCGATTGAGAGACATCTCTGGGACATCCTGTATAATGTCCCAGACATTTCGATCGTCTTCGATACAACATCGTGTACTTTTATTAAGGTGTTTTCAGTCTGTCGTTCGAGAGTAATAGAAAGCGACCGATACCGAGTGTTTCCATTGCGCGGATTGATGGGGGAAATGAAATCTTTCGCGAAGAAGAACAAATATGTTTGCAAAGAAGACCCGGGCCGAGTCGACATCCAACTATTTCAATATCAAATATTCTACGGCAGAGTTGCATCGCGAAGTTCGAAACAAGGAAAAATACTTTGCGCCAGAAACGGGGATCGCAGCAAACCCGCGTTCATAATTTGCACGTGCGCGCACTCTTGCCCGCAACTTCCCCGGCAAAGTCGGCGAAGAATTCGGAGGGGAACGAAAACTGCGACTGTTCGCGAACAAAAAAAAAAAACAAGAAGTTCGTGTAAACAAATGGAGTTCGCCGTTGCTCCGTCCCGACGATGCGGCGAGGTATTAGGAATTTAGTTCTCCCTTTGGCAGCTTTGACCCGCCCGCAACGAGCCTAACAAAATTTATATTTATAAGAATATATTATAATACAATATATTATATACAAAAATTATTATGTACAATATATCAATTTATATTCTAACAGGATATTAATACAATTCTACTCGGAAAGGAAAAAATTATTTCAAACAACCTCAAGAATTATCCGTATTAACTATTACCTACTGTTCTTCTTACACTACATTTTAGAGAATTAAATCTTATTTCCGCTTATCGTACGACCTTTTCCGTGGGAAAATCCCTATTAAATAAAACAATTCCAAGTTCGAAACGTAAAACGGGATGACCAATCATTCCCAGAGCCGACGCATCGAAGTCAAGGATGAAACTCGAGCAAACAGTGGCATCAGGAAGTTATTGGATCCCGCGATTAAGTGCTCGAACTTCTTCGTCCGCCGCGGTCGAGCTCTCCCTATTCAGAAATTCGCCGTTTCCTCCCACCGGAAGCAAATTGCGTAACAACCAACTTCCCGATCAAGTACAACGTTCCCGCCGACGATATTCCGCTGACATTCGACCGAGCGGCGGCGGGAGGAGGAGGATCCCGCGATCTGTAAAGGATAGTCCCGTGGATTCGAGTAGTTTGCTCGCTTCCCTCGGTTTATTTGCTCATAGCCCAGCGGAATCTTCTCTCTTTAACCAGAAAACTTGAAGCGAAACTTTTGGGGGGATCTAGAGTCTTTTGCCGGAGTTCCCGGTAATGATTGACCTATTATAAACAGAAGCGAGCCGGGACCCTTCGAAACGGGATGATTCGACGAGCCCCGGATTCGGCTGCGTTTTCATTTTCCGCCTGGAGAACGATCCGGTATTCCGAATTAAGACTCTTTGATCTTGAAGGAGAAATTCATGCTTCCTGCGGTGTCGCTCCGCTTGGAATCACTGGGTATCTGTGTTACCGCGTACACACAACGAGATTGGTATAACGCGGCTCCGAATGACTCTTTCAAGCAATAGGGATAATAAGAAGCGTTCGAATTTAAGTTGGAGTTGCGTTAATTGTAAATAGAATGACCCGCCTTTGAGTCAAACAGACAAGACTCCTATTTTAACCTCTTCAGGGACGAATTTTTGTAGGGAACAATCTATTTAATTTTTTTATTTTATTTAAATAATTCTTACTTATTATTCATCCCATTTTGATTCTGTAGCAAATAATGTTTCCACAGATTCTCGTTTCCCTTACTCGTAGAATAATCATAATTTTAAGAAAACTAAACTTACACATACATGGCAGCATCCCTAAAGAGGTTAATGATCTGTTGACCGATCCTGGTGTTGCTCTTGTCCACGTTGGCAAGCGAAACACTGAATCGCAACGATTCGAACAGACGGGCCCCGTTAAATTATTCCTCAAAATAAATCCATCCTAATTAACAACGACCGCGGCGAATAATATGGACGCGATATTAAATATTCATTCGACGCGCAACCGGAAATCGCGCGCGCGCGCGCGCGCGCGTGGTGGGACGTCGTCCCTCGTGTGTTTATCCTCGACGTGTTTCCCAAGTAATTATATGGCGCGTTAACGAATACGCCGGTTCGCAAACAGCGACGCGTCAACGGGCCGTTTATTAACGCGTTTCTCCGTCTCCGCGCGACGCGGCTGCCCGTTAACGATGCCGTTTTACAAATCCATTCCGTTCCTCGTTATAACTTACACTCCCGAGACCACTTTGGGAAATTAGCTGGCCATTTTCTCACGTACACGCTCGGCAACACGGCTGTACTGTTAATTTGCGCCGGAGTGACCGGCAAACATTGTTGCGCCCGGCTAAACGCGCTCGTGTCTCCCGACAAGGAGACCCCTATTGGCTGAAATTTGTTCCGCCGTCGGACAACGAGTCTCCGCATAACCGTGACAAACCTACGGCGCTACACGACCGTCGCCTTTCTAATACGCCGAACGAACGACCGTCCAATAATTTGCGAATTGCGAAATTCAATTTTACCGCCTCGCGCGAGCGCCGATTTACGCGAACACATTGGAAACTGCTGGGACACGCTTTAGTTAGTTCGAAATTTAATTAGTTTTCTTTCGTTCTACCCGTGCTATGGATATTTCCATACGACAGAAGGCCGGCGGGAACGCGTTAAGTTATTGTTTAAGAGGAATGCAAATTAAATCTCGCCGACCAACAACGTTAAAATATGTAACTCATCAAATCCAGCTAGGATATGAAATCTAATGGAATTTAAAATTTGTTCGATGCGTAGAATAGTTTTTCCGAAAATTTGCGAAATTGTTTGCTTTATAACATTGTTTAAACAGGAATTGCGTGTATCAATATTATCGATTAAAATCGTTTAAACATTTCTTTTAGGTCATTTTCAGTGTATTTTCTATCTTGATTAATTATAGTTTCAGTATTCAAACATTCGACGCTTCGACGTTGATTCGTAATTAACCTTCCCACGTTCATATATAGTCAAAACATGTGATGCTAGTATCGGTAAACTATAATATACAGTCAGTCCCATAGGTATGTGACGGAAGAGGAAAAGTTTGGAGAAAGCCTAACGCAGAACTAGAATTAAAAAATGTACAACCAACTGTTAAGCACGGCGGTTTATTGCAAAATCCTACATGCGTCCCGTGATTTCAACAAATTTCTCTTACAAGCAATGAGGGTACGAATACGTACGAATACTTATGGGACTGACTGTAGGTGAAGCGAATATAGATTGATACCAGTTTGTCCACAGCATAGATTACAGATATATGTATTTTTCATATTTTTGTTCAATACCGTATCGATTAAACCTGCCCCGATATTCGATTTCGTAACGTTAGTTTACTCAATTAAATTGAAATTACGTGGTGATTTATGTGGCCCACTCTTAAACGAATTTGTGACCTGAACTCTCGGAGTGGTCGGGTGACTCTGACGCTTGTATGATATTTTGGAACGATTGCTCGCTATGTTGCGCTGAAACAGGTTCGAATGACAGAAGATGGTTGGCCCAGAGAGTTCCATTTAATTTCTAATTTATTAGCTGCACGTTTTGAATCATTTGCTGTCTACGTTAAATCTAATGGGAGAATTAACCTCCTCAGGGATGAATTTTTATAGTTGGGAATAATCTATTTAATTGTTTCTTTTTTATTTATCGTCCACCTCGTTTCATCCTCGATGAGGACTAGTCTGCTGATTATTATACAAAATAGAAATTGCCTATATAAAAAAGTAATAATATTAATAATAAATCTAATTAAAATTAAAGTGACGGAGTGAGATATAACAATTAAAGATGATATCGTATATTAAAAATGTTTTATTGTTTCTACTCATGAAATTACAACTAGCCGGTATTACTATAAATGCATATCATCCTAATGATAATTTTTCAATTTACATTCGATTTCAAAAATCGCGTCCATTGAATGTTCGCAGTCTCATACGCCATCGTCGTGTTAACGTCGACCAGCGAGCATTCGAGAGCCGCGACACTTGTCGTCGGGCCACGAAATCATTAAACGCATTTCCGTCAGCGGTACAAAGGAGTCGGGAGACCGTCGTTAAAGCGATAGTCTCTTCAGTGCACCTTTTACGGTTGCCCAGCTCGAAAGGCGCAGGGCATTGAAATTCTTTTGGCGACGAACAGTGCCGCGCAGACGAGAAATCCGTGGAATCGCCACGAATCCGACGATTTATCGGTACGCCGGCTCGAATAGGGACGAACGTAACCAGTTCCGGCCAGCAAGGGGCCGTAAAATGTCCACCGTTGGCCTCGTAAAGGCCACTTAAGTCGCTGGCGGAAGCGGCCGATGTTTTGCCGACGGGGCGAAACGCCGCGAGAATAAACCGCGACACCTCCGCGGCAATAATATTTGATGGTTGCCAGCGATAGCATTGTTGCGGTGCCGCGATTACGGGCAACGGGCCGGATTAATCTTCGGCATTGTTGCAGTCGCTGCGACGCGTAATTGGAGCCGCGAGGTGACTAGGCGGACGGAATGGAAATATGGTACTGTTCTCTGATAGCGGGCATTAGAGTGAACTAGTCTTGACGCTGAGTAATTTATTAAATACGTTGCGGCGGCTTTGCGTGCTGGCGCTGCTCCGATTCGATTACTATGATCGTTTTCCTTGTCTTGATTGTCAGATGTTTGTTTCAGAATTTGTTAAACTGTGTCTGATATGGTAGAATCTTGGTTGTCCTCGAGGACCTCCAATATGAGAATTCTTCATTGTTCAAACACGTATTTAGTCAACTGGGTTCAAGATAATCCGTATGCAAAATGACTCACAGTATAGGTTAGTAAAAATATAATTCAGTTATCAGGCCAATATTGAAGAGAACAATTATCCCAAAGAACGCCTATGATTACACTGATTACAAGTTCGACGATATCCAAGGCGTCGATTACGGCTTTAATCCAGTGTTTTACGGAAACACGGAACCCGAAAGTTTAACGGAGTTTCCGTCGTCATCGAAATTCGGTAGCTGGCAAGTAGTATAGCTAAGCCATTTGTCAGACATCCCTCAGGTGACGCTGTAATCACCGGAGCAACACGCCTGTAAATGCTTCACGTGTTCGATACTCGTTACTACGACCCCCGAAGGGTCGTTCGGATTCCATCGAAAGGCTGCGAGCGGCGAGCGACGCGGAAGAAACTAATGAAGAAACATTCCGTAACTCGTTCGACGGCGCAAAGTCGATACGCGTTATAATGGATTCTGCGTTGCGACTTTCATGGGAACCGAACAAAGTTGCGGTTTAGCGGCCCCGGCCGCTACCGCAACGCTCTCCTCCCCCCAACCGACGCCGTAGCGTTGAAAGTTCGAAGTTCGATCATCCCTGGAACGTTGGGAAGGAAATCTGCCGGCGGATCGTAAGTTTCTTCGCCGGTAATCGGCATTTGTTTAAATAATGTCTGCCTCATTATCCCCGAGACTCGAAGTTCGTGGTCCGCGACGACGCGTACGTTCGAGGGATTTCTCCGCGGGAGGATTATTTCTCGAAGTATTCGGTTATCGGGTGGAGTTTCAAAATGTTGCAGGGATTATTCTTTTTAAATCCCACGAAACTCTGTGGTAATATAAAAAACGACACAAAGGATGTAGGGTAACATTAACAGTAATAGTTTATTAACACGTTAAAGACCCCTCGCTGGGGACTTTGCTGAAATGAAATTATATATTTAATAGGATAATCCTGAACAAAAGGAGTACATAAATATACGAAAATTCAATTACCATTAAATCTCAAACCAGATTAAACCCACTTCGATCACAGCATACTTGTTTCTCCACTATGCATGCCACGTACCAACAAATAGCATCGAATAACAGAATCGCGCAAAGCAGTCAATCGAGCCGCATCATTCTATAGAACTGCCACCTTCCGAGATCGGAGATCACGCCGGGCACAAACGATACCAGGAGCTCAAGCCCGGGTAATGGAGAACGGATGTTGCACCGCTGCGTCGTGACGACAGCAACGTCAGAGATCGATTCTCTGGTAGCCAGAGTCTGCTCTTCCGTAGCAGTCGTTAAACGGTTAACAGGCAGCTGGCAGTTGGCCAACAGTGAATCGAATATTAGTTAGCAATCAACTGGCTATCAGTCGGCAATCAGTCTGTAATTAGTCGGCATTGAAATGGCAATCAGTAATCGGGCGGGTGGTAAGTAATTGTCCGTCAGGAATAATCAGCCGACACTCCATCGACAATGACTCGCTCTTCCATTGCGATCAACGACTGCGGTCTTCACGGACGGGCGTTCCCACGGGATCGCGTCTCCGCGGTAACAGGATACCCTAACCGCCTCGGAGCAATCGGTCCCGAAACGGCCGGCTGAAAGGAGCAGACGTTGCGGCGCGTTCGGCGAAAGTTCGGCCGATTCGAGGGGAACGTAACGACACCGACGCGGCTCGGCACGGTCTTAATTTCATTTACGGCGAAAGAAACGAGAACGTGGGAGGGAAACATCATCGCTGGCGGGATTCGCGTGGCAGGATAGACCGGTTCCAGAGCGACTTATGGCTACGGCAGACTTTGTAAAAATAATGGATTTCTTTCCTCCCAACCTAATAATTAATAATAAACGGGCAAAGCAGGCGAAATTTCATCTGGACGCCTATTGGCGCCTACAACACCAGAAAGCCAAACTGTGCCGGACGGCAATAGGTGCGTACAGTAGTCAAAGGGTTAATATATTAAGCTGCCATCGCGGACGAATGACGCGCACGTTCTCCTCTAGTACTCCCGTTTCTTCCCCGTTTATTTCCTCGTTCGTAAGGGGGCGGCCCATTGTCGAGCGCTCCCCTCACGGCAATTTTATTCCAGGATATTGGCCAGAATTTGTCATCTCCTGATAGCCTCCCTTCTACGTTGTCGCCGGTTACCGAGACACTCCCCTCGTCGTCGAAGGTTCCCTCGAACGGGAACGGGTGGCTGGGTCGCGAGAAAAGGAACACCTAAATATCTCCGCTGGAATTGAAGACGGGAGGAGATCTCTCCCCGACAGAAATTCTACTGTTCGATCGAGCGAATCTGACGGTATAGATGAGAGTCCTCGGTGTTATTTTCAAGGTTATTTTCAGATCGGCAATCTCATCGTTGAAACTGCTAGATGGACCCCGGGAATCGCCTAAACGTCTTTGCTGGAATAGCGGATGGAGTATCTGCCGAACAGGGGCTTTATAAACAAGGATTTATGGGGTGGTTACGTAATGGTTCGTGAGAATTTGTTTTGCGAACGCGTGGGTATTAATAAAAAATAATAAAAGATAATTCCAGCTGGCCGATTTCCTTTTTCCAGCTGGCGGATTTCTTGCAACTTATAATATATTATAGCAATAGCGGCTGAATAAAACTCGAAGGACGCAACCAATGAACATAAATATATAAAAATTAATACAAATGAGAATGTATGCAAATTATCTAAACACAGTTATGCATATTTACCGCGAACAATAAAATACTGTGCAAGGTTACAGAAACTGTTTACCTTGAACATCCCAGCTGATGTCACAAATGTGTAGAATTTTGCAACGGTAGTCGTAGCAGATAATTTCCTTGCACATTGTACACTCGACTGAAATGAAAAGAATGAAACTTTCGAGTGGAAACGTTTAAGTGTTCCACCCTGTAGTGCCGGCGACTGAAAAACGCGCGGAGACGTAGTGAACCACGAGAAACAATTACTGTTCGCCGCGCGGCAGAAAGCGAACCGTGGTACGGTATTCAGTGCTCGGCAGTGCCGGGAGAGAGTTCCCACAGGATCCAGCTTAGCGTTATAAACGAGTGCCGCTGGGAAACGGGAAGCCGGGGGCGGTTGGCGGCGGGGGGGGTGGGCGCGAATCGTCGCTAACGAGAGAGAGAGAGAGAGAGAGAGAGAGGGGGGGGAAGCCGCGGATCGTAGGTGTTAATCGGTGTAAAGCCGCGGAATCGAGAGCGATACGAAAAAGGCGAGCGCTAATTGTTTTAATTGGCCCTGGCCCGACGACTAATTGCCACCGGCGGATCCGGGGAGGTTCTTCCGGTCGGTATTACAGTTTTCTTCCCCGGCGCCGAGCAAAAAGGAGCCGAACTGTTTCCGGGGGAATTAAATAATTAACAACGGCTCCCGCGGCCACGGTCAGGGAAATTAATTGAAACCCTTATGAAGGGAGCAGGTACGATAATTAAAAGAGGGGAACCGTTCAAACCGAAAGGTTTCGCCCTTTCCCCCGTCGGCCCCGGTCCCGGCCCCGGCCCCGGCCCCGTGGAAATCACGCGGAAAATCGAGAGCCCTTCGACGAAGAAGAGAGAGACTGGAAAGAATTAATCCAACTGGCCGGCTCGCGGAAAGAGAAACACTCCAGAGAAAGTGAACGGGGGAAATCGGATTGTGCCACGGTTCATTAGGCCCTTTCAATGAGACGGATGGTCAGAATTTAGCAAGACTTTTTTCTATTCAAGATACTACCCTTTCAATTATTTCCGGCGCACACGGCCCGGAACCTCAGACTGGTTAAGACCGGGAACCAGTCTCGCCTCTCGAACGCTGCTCGAGCGCCGTCTCTCGACCAGAGGACCACCCAATTAAAGCATTGGGAAACTTGCTTACAAAGTGTTTACTATTGATCACTGACGGAATATTTCTTGACACAAGCCTCTCGCTGCCGCTATCGCGAAGACTAAAGAACCGTGGTCCTCGTACAGCTCTAACTAGTACCCGACCAATCGAAATGGCCGATTCTGTTTCAACCGTACCATTCACCTCAGGATGTTGCTACAGTATAAATAAAGAAGATTATACTACGGTACATATTATTGAAGTAAAGTATTAATAATAAATACTACGTAACATATGTATGTATAGAATATACTTTTCTCAATATAAATGCTTCTTGTTTTTCTCTTTACGAAGTTAGCAAAAAAACGTAATCGACAACAATAGATACTAAACGATTGACCAGTACTGCACCGAGCACGTCTCTTTGACAATTACCGGCTTTAGAAATCAGTCTCTGAGCGGTTCTAGCCAGCGCAAGTCTTCGAGACTCGTGGTGCCGTCGGGGTCAATCTCTTTCTCGTGGTTGCAACAAATCCGATCGAAACGACACGCCGCATCAGTGGAGTTGCGAGGACTTTACAGCGTGGAATCATGCGGAATCAAGTTGCCTCAGTAGCAGACAAACCGCTCAGGAATCACAATAGAACTTCCGTCGAAAGCGAATCATGGTTACTATACCGGAAATCCATCAGATTGTAAAGGAAGAATTTCAGAGCAATATTTCCAACGTGCGCCATCGAACATTCATAAGTGGAAACCGTTAGGTGAGGTCAGCCATTTTAACAGATAAACTATCGGAGATTATTTAAATTACTAAAATAAAGGGTCATATAATGTGCCAATGCTTAGTTAAATCGACAAATATGCCGAATAAAAAGTGGAGCAGAAATGGCACTTCAACATATTGAATGGCATATAACGTGTTAATTTGTATTACAAGTGGAAAATGATCTAGTACAAAACCGTATACGAATAAATGCGAAAACGTGTTGTATTTTTAAATATTTAGATACCCGGACAAGTTCCGATGTTTCCAAAGCACGAAAACCTAACCACGGCTACGTCGAGATCCCAGCGCCGTGTCCCTATCGAGACTGATCCAGACTGGATCTTCGCTGCTCGGCGGAGGATCCGCCTCGCTTCAACATCCAGGATCATCCGCGGACGGCGGAGAGCTCTCGTTCGAGCACGAATCGCGTATTCGACTACGGATTTCCCCCGGATGCCGGAGCGCTCCTCTTTTAATATCGCGGGCAACTTTTCCATCAGGTTTTTTAATTGGCTGCGGGCAAATATATACCGGTTTTCGCGTGATCCGAACCGAATTTCGCGTAATCGGAAATATTATTCGCGCGAAATTTACATTCCCGTAAATACTTTTCGCTGATTATTTCGTAATAACGACGATCGGATCGGGCCGGACTGTAATTAATATTTTGCTTCGTTAGAACGTATCTCTCTGCGCGGCTCGCGACAAAACGGGTCTCTTAATTGAATGACAAACGAACCTACCAAACTTGATTAAATTCTACAGTCCGGCTGATTGGCGAATTAATGCATTCCTGATTTTCGATATTTCGTTTCGTCGGTGTAAGCTCATGAATTTGAACAGCGCCGGAATAATAAGAGCGGGGGATACCGCGTATGCGTCGCGACACCATGATTTCGGTATTCACTTGCGTCAGTTTTCAGCGCGCCTCGTTTCAACGAAAATCGTCGGTCGGAAATACAGCCGCGCGACGACACTTCTTCTTTGAGTAAGACGGCCAAAGTGCAGTCAATCCCGAGGCATTTGTTGAAATCATTTATTCTACTGGATACGCGAATGTTCTGAAGTGTAAATTGAATTATTAATAAAGATATTTCTATTTTGGATTTTGCATCCCCGACGCCACATTCTAACTCAGTTATCTCGAAAAATATAAGGGTGCCGATTTTCATAAAGATCTTACGAAGTTATGTATCGCGGCCAAGTCTGTGGGAAAATGGTGGCATCGTGCGGCGTCGCATAACGCCTGGGAGAAGAAGTTGGCGGACAAGAATGAAACACATCGGGCAAAGTTTCCCCCGCTGTCATACAGCAGCAGACGGCGGGATTCCATCGAAATGATTTCTCTGTGGTGGAAATGAAATTCAGCCAAGCCGGCCGACAATTATTGCCGGCCCATTTCTCGCGGTTTCCAGTCATTAAAAACCAGCTGTCGGAGTCCGACGTTGTTAATTATTATTTCGAGGGACGATCGATCGCCTCGACAGCCCGTCGAATTATATTTTTCCGGCCGGGTACGCCGAGGCGACGTCGAGGCACGGCCTCGTTGGAGCTCGACGGGGCACAACGCGATCGCGACACGCCGCGCGTCCACTCTCTCTCTCTCTCTCTCTCTCTCTCCTTCTCCTCGGAAGGAAATTTCGTTTCCCTGGAAAATTCCCGGATCCAGAGGCGGTGTTCCGCCTTAATCCGGCCGGGATACCCGAACACTCGGGGAACTCCCTTGCACTCGGTCGAATCCGCCAGAGAATTTAGATGCGAGATCCGCGCGCGGCTCCACGCTGGGGAATACCCCTAAGCCGCGTCTACCTCGTCACGTCCCGGCTGTTCCGACGAATTCATCGTCATTTCCCCGTTCATTGTCATCGAATCGCTGGCTATCGGCTCCCAGAAGCCTCGTCCTCGTTTTCTTCCTCCCCCGGCACGTGATCAACGGTGAATCGATTCTTTTGCTTCCATCAGCTTGATGAGAAAACGCGACAAAAAGCGCTCCTCCACCTCCTCCTCCTCCTCCTCCTCCTCCTCCTCAGCCGCGCCCAGAGAATACGAGGCTTCGCAGCTTCGGCGAGATGAGATTATCGTTCTCAAAGCAGAGAATGCTCTTAGTTATACCGCGCCGCGAATTTTCTCGGCCAAAGTCCTGCAGTTTCGCTGGCCCAACGCTTTCCGCCTTCCCGTCCAATGCGGTAGCGAGCCAAGAATTTTCAGTTTCTACGTACATTCTTTTTGCCAGTTTTACAATTTGCATTCATTCTTCCATAGTTCGTTTTCATCCAAATAAAATTCATTTTTTTTGTAAAATGTGCCCTGGTATTGTTGTTCAATACCGACTGCATTTCTTTAGATTTTTCAAAAGTTTTCAAAGAAATTCGCAACGAATATTGGAAGTTATATATGTATTATTATTTATATTTCATTTGAAAAGCAAATTCATTTGCGAAGTAATGACTTTAATTCAGAAAGGAATGAATTTGGAATGCAAAATTTTCATATGGGTAATCATAGTTTGTCGATATTAATGTTAGCTGTTTTGCAACAATAATCGTTATTCACAACATTCCGAACGTAATCTGATTTCGTTCAAATATTTGCAGGATGAAATTCTCTTGCAAATAGAATTGTATAAAGCTCCGTGCTGTGTCACAATTTCCTGCTATACAACGTTTCATTGCAGATATAATTAGCCTTTCGCTATGGAAATTCCTAACTATTTTGCATCAATTGATTACAACAGATTCCCTTAACAATTACAATCGCGGCGAAAAGCATAAAGAACGGAAATCATTCAATTTCGGCTGTGGAATGTTGCATAAATGTTATACAAACGTTCCAAATGAAAATTGTATGGTGTCAAAGGAAATATAATTTAATATAATAAGGACATTTTAACGTTACATAATTTTATGGACGAATAGAAGTTCTTTCGCTAAAAGAAATTTTCGTTCGCTGCTATTGTGTCGCTTGAATATAATTAAAACTAAAAATCAAATTAATTTTAATTGACTGCAGTACGCAATTTTTAGTCCACTGTAATAATGTAGAATAAGTTCTCTTAAGTGTAAGTTAATTTAGTATACTTACGAAGGAACGAAACATGGACAAGCTCTCAGTAACAAAATAAAATAAAAGCTAAGAGGGTGAACGGGGATGACAATGTTATCAGTTTATTAAAATAGCCAGCCGATAACCTATCGGAGGAGCTAATATAACCTGTGGAACTTTTGGATAATTTCGAGAGAAGCCATTGTGGAAACTTAATCGCTGAGAAGCTTGGGGACAATAACGATTACGTTCCAGCGAAATTGCCTCGGTCAGAGGGTTACGAGCGACGAATTAAAGGGTCAACAATTGCTTTCTTCCCCACGGAGGTGGACCGATTCTAACAATTTTCAAAGGGAACCGGCCCGAAAAAGTCTCCGCATTATGGAACCAGGACGAGCGTAATCCGTTCTAACGAGCACGTATCGCCGCCGGAAAAAAAGGGCCGCGCCGCAGCGCGATCGCCGCGGCTAGCCAGTTTATACGTCCGCGGACATTTCAATCGGGACTACCCTTTCGGTAGCCCCGGCCTGGTATTTGTTGCACGGGGACGTACATTCCGGTGGCGGTGTTCGTGAAAAGTGCGGGAGCGGAGGCGGTGGCTGTGTGCGCGCATCTCCTGCTGCCGGCTGCCGGCATTGATAAGAACCGACGGCGGGGGCGACGGGATTCGGGTCTATTCAGTCGGGGCTTACCATCCTCTAGATGGCTCATAAGTATTCTAGCCCACGTCCACAGGCGAACGCTTGGCGCACACGTCCGTGCGCAAACACGCGCGGACACTGACAGCGCCGACCTCGAGGACAATTTCGGCCCCGATGCGGACCGAGCCTCTGGCCTACCTTGAACTCGGTCTGGCCAGGCTCTGCAAACATTCACCTGATTTCGAACACGGCCCGTCGTACGGGATCGCGACGAAATCGATACTACGCCCTCCACCCCCAGCACGCCCGTGAGAACCGGCGCGGGGAACGAGCGGCGCCCGTTTCTGAATCGCAAATTTTTTCGCCGGCCCGATGAGTTTCGGTCGCGTCCAGAATGAAAAGAATCGCGCGACTCGCGTGTATCGTTGCGCGCCGGTGCCACGGCATCGTTCTCGTCCAAATTGTTGTGCAGCTCACCGCGGGACAGCAGCACGGGCAACGCAGCTCGCAATTCAAAAGCGCTCGCTGTGCCGCGGCGCCAATGGCGAAATCGAATAATTTTGCGCGATATACGACGCGGACGGCGTATCCGACAATTTGACCGAAAAAAATAAAACGAAACGAGCCTATCGCGCGAGTCGTGCAATTTTTATTCACGGGGCGACGGCGCCGCGCCGCGCCGCACAATCCCTCGCCGCCCTTATTTCTCTAATAACGAGAGCCCGTCCCTCGCCGCGGCACAAATTTAAAAATACTCGCGCGCCGAGCGAGCCAGCCCCGGTCACTAACCGCGCCGCGGCACGGAATAATTTGCGGCGACGAAAACTGAAAATAAATAACCGGGCCCGGAACCGCGCGATGTAATTAACGTCGTGTACCGCGCCGCGCCGCGCCGCGCCGACCGTGCCCGCCCGCGAAAAACCCGGGGTCTCGTATCTTAATCCGCGGGAAACGTACGCGCGACCGATCGCCGCCCACCGGAATAACAAGATTGCGCGAGTTTTCTCTCCGACCCGTCGAACTTCTCGTCCTGTTCCGGAAACTTTTTACATACGTCGGAAACTTTTCGGATATTTTCGCCGGATATTTTGCTTTGCAAGTGCGAGCGAGCCGCCGGTATCCGAACTCATCGTGGAAACTCGAGTTTTAAAGAATGGAACAGTTACTTGGATCGGGTACTAAATTGTATCCCCATTAGGTAAGAAGGACCTACTACGCTTGTTCCATCATCAAATTTCGGTGACGCTGAAAGTTTACTTCCATGTGTTTCCGCGAGAAGTGTTAAGGTTTCTATTTTCTGTATTAGCTTCTCCCAATTTTTGCATCGATTCCTCCTATTTTTAAATAATCCTCCTCCACTTTCGTATTGACATCACCCACTATTGCTCGCGCGAATGAGGCCGCGTCAACGAAAGCTGCAGGTAAATATCCGTAACTCCTGTTTCAGACGGGCGAAAAATTTCGCCGAGATGGTAATCTTGACTTAAAAGGTACACGTCCGTTGCCGTGACGGCGTTCGAAAAGTGAGACGACCACGTTAAATGATCTCAGGGATCCCTCATTTCCTGGAGCTACGGTAGTTTCGATACACCTTGTCTATGCCACCTGACTTAATAAGCATCATTATAAGTATCACAACTAATATGTATCATTAAAATAAACAGAATTTTTAAATGACACTATTGTTATTCCATCCTTTTCATCAGGCACGACGAGGAAATGCATTCCATTGTCGAGGTACCTGATGTAATTTCGGTGAAACAACTGATTCGTTAACGCAGTGCGACGATTGTTAACCGGCGTAACGATCGTTACAGAAACACGGGAAACTGGTCAGCGACGATATAAATGCGGGCCGCGTGACCACGTTACAAAAATATGGGACGGAGGCGTGGGACGACGCGTGGCGAATTAATTTTTCATCAGGCGACCGGGCACAGCCTTACCGCGGAATATTTTTTCATATCAAGGCACCACGGTCCATTTTTCGTGGACGTCCTTATTTCCATTTATCCGATGCTCGAGTGGTGCCCGAGCGTAATTAGGCACGTTGAATATTACATGAGGCCTGAGAATTTATTAAAATGATCTTCGGGCTCGCGTGATTGCAACACGCCCCACGGTCCACGCGATTAAACGTTGCCGCCCGTTCGAGCCAACGATTTTCTCATCTGTTCGCCGCCGGAAAAATCAAAGTTATTAATTAAATGTCAACGACCGTATCAGATGCCACGGTGTACGTACACTTAATACATCCACCGGCTCGGACGCCCCCCAGACCCGTACACTTCACGAACGCTCTAATTTACGTTATCAGGGATCCAATTTACCGGACAAATAATGTACCACATGTCCAATGGCATCATTTGCTTTGCTAATAATTCGCTTCCGCTTGGCTGCGCCAGTTTTATTAGACGCAGCGTGTTCCGCTCGTTTAACGTTAACCGCCCACGTTAGAATGCGCCGGTAATTAAAAATGAACCAGTTGTGGTCGCGTTAAGGATTTTTACATATCAAAGTCTATTGATATGTAAATTAATATATAACACGGTCGACCGGAAATAATCGACAAACGGACTTAGGTTATTATAAAACTAAATGACTCGCTATTACATCTCAATTAGTCCTTAAATTACGTCTTGCGAGTCCACAGCGCCGGTAGCAAACGTTTTAATTATGACCGTAATCGTTGAGACGGCAATCGACGATTCCGATCGGTGGGTCGACGGCGGCGGCTGCAATTTCGCCGGAAACGGCGAAAAGAAGACGAAGGAAACGGAAGGGTGTGTGAAAAAGGGTGACGGCGCTCGCCGGAATCTCAGCGCGGGAGAATTTCGCCGAGAAAAATCCCGAGAATTCCAATATAAAAGGCCCTCGAGAACCTGAATGCACCTGCTGCCGCGGCGGATCCTTCGGTTCGACACGCGATGAGAACTGCATCCGTCTCTCGTCGACGGAGAAATCCCTTCGCGCTCCGGGGAGTTCGAGGGAATACGAGTCGCGCGGCGCGGCGCGGCGCGGCACGGCGCGTTTCGCTCCTCGTCTGGCTGCAGGTGTGCACGTGTTTCTTAAGTTTCTGCTGCACTTTCGGTCCCCCGGATCCGTATCCGCGGCCCCGCCCACTCGAAATGCAATCGCTCGTTGCACGGTATCGCGGGTTTTCGGATCCCCGAGACTGTTTCGTTGTCTCGAGTACGGGGTACCTCGTTCCAGACTCGGTTGTTTCGTTGTTACGCTATCTCGACCTCGTTCGTTTTCACCGAGCACTATTTTACACACTCGAGATAATACCGCGATCTGTTAGAAACGGCCGGGGCTCTGTTCCCTAATAATGTTTATTTCAAACATGAACCGTCTTGGAATCGCGCGTACACAGCTTGCGCGAAGAATAAGCTCGCCGAGCTTTTGTTCGGAATTTCGTGTGCCGTTCGAGCCTCTCAATTCGTGGGTCGCGTAAGCTTGAGAATGTTCAATGTTCATTATTTACTCTCGTTACTTTATTTATTTTATTTTTTACATTACTTACAATAGTTTGCGTTTTATTTGCTTCCTGTAGAAAAGCATCAACTATACCTCGTGGACACGCGATTCTACATAAACAAGCAGAAGCAAACCCTCTTTCGGGAAATAATTGTGTTAGCGTATTGTGCGGGTACCGGGTTGATGGATTGTTGTTTCGCATTTCTTAAATGGTTTCCCGAAACAAGTTCGAAACTTGCAGCGTAAACTTTTTGTTTAGTTAAAAGGCACAAAATGACTTCCATGTTGCGCGGGCAGCTAAATAGTTTCGAGATTATATTTATCCTTCGGTGCTTTTGCGACAGAACGATAAAACAGTTCATAAATCTTAATAATTCTATTTACGAATCGAATAATTTCTTCTCTTTGCATTGTTAAATATTGCATATTAATAATATCGAATAATAATAATATTGCATATTAATAATATTGCATATTAATTACTCGTGTGCTGTCAATGAACCAGTTAGTCTGAAATTATTTCATAAAACCGTATTGATCATCATAATTGAAAAAGAACGATATTATGTACCACACTTTCGTTGTGTCTTTTATTCCGAACCTGTACTAACAATGATTTATTTATGATCTACACTGCAAACACAAGTGGGTCAACAGCCGACATACAGTCCGCGTTTACTTATCATGTTACTCCCACTTAAACTTCATAAAAATACATGAAGCCAAACATAGATATATGTCTCGAAGTAAATGATTCAAAAGTGCTAGACTGAGATACTAAGTAAAACAGCGTTTAAAAATCTCTCAATAAAATTGATAATACGAATAAGAAAAGAAATAGTCCAATAAACTATAATATTCGGCAATAAACGCTGTCTCTTAATAACCTGTGATCTTTTAATCTATCTCCGCCTAGGATTCCATTATTTCGGGACGCAAAAACGATCGCGAGGTATTATCGCGGTGACATGTGGGAGTCAACGTTCCGAGAATCGCTGGTGCCGCTACTCGCATGCGAATTAAAAGATAAAGGATCAGCGTGGCCAGCAACAAGTAACCAAGCAAGCAAGCAAGCAAGCAAGCAAGCAAGCAAGCAAGCGAGCGCCGTCAGCGCGATAATCATCGGGCCGGTTTGCATCCGTTAAAAAGAAAAGGCGTTCCTCTTTAAATCGGTCGACGAGCTTGCGGAAAGCCCGGCCGATTAAGAATAAAAAATTGGCCCGCGGGAGTGGTTAACGCGTTCCCTCCTTGGCCCCGACCTAATCCCGAGCGTTAAATACGTCGTCAGTCTCCCGCCTAAGTGCTCCGTCCTACGGACGAATTCGCACGAATGGAACCGGAAACTATATCGAGGCCCGGGCTTTTTCGTTCGAGGGGGGGAATCTCACGCTCGATTAATAATCGATTTTCGCATTAGCGACCTCCGGGCAACCGGGCTCCGCGGACGATGCCTCCTCCACCTCCTCCACCTCCTACGGACGGAGATGATCTCGCGTGAAATACCATAGCCAGCGTGCTAAGCGAGCCGCCTCGAACCGCCTCGAACCGCCGCCTTAATAAATTCCCCCGCGTTCCCGGCTTACGCGGACGATATTTTTCTGATCAGGGATTTAAGGATTTCATGTCCAGGCGATCGACGAATCTCACTGCCAGGGGCGGGGGGGAGCTGCCGGGTTTTTAAGCCGCGTTCTTATCGGACGAGCATACCAGCGTTCCGCAAACCTGGCGTGTTGCGCGTTCGACCGTAGCGCGAAAACCCGAAGCGATATTGAACTGTGAATCTCTGAGAACATCCATTTTATTCTGACTTTTTCTCAAGAAATACAGGCTCAAGGATAGACCTGAGAAATCTTAATTCTTAAAACTACTCGTAATTCTTAAAGACTACGGAGTATTGAGAGATCCTCTTCCTTTTCCTCGCGGCATAACGCTACAAAGACTGGCTGCAAATAGTTCGCGAACACTTCCAGCGACGACATTTTTGAAAATAATTCGCGAATGATTTACGCGCGGTAGTACGGTTAAAAATATTCGATGGAATATTCCACAGTCACGGTTCGAGTCCGATCGATACATATTTCACCGAGCTTGGTTCTAATTCCGTGCGTTCGGAGTCCGTTTATCCCGTAGCGCGGCACAGTTTATTTGCAGGGTTTTTGATGTATCCGTGAGCGAGCATCGCGAGGCCGGCCAGGGCCGGGTTCGATCGAGCAGGCGCAAATCGAGCATTCGATTCTTCATGAAGTTTCTCAGATGCTGGGCACAAAGAAAATCGGTTTCGAGTAGTTAACCCGGATCGTGCTCGGAATTTCTGGTGAACGGAAAATTCTAATTTAAATTTGGCGTGTATACAGTCGGTCCCATAAGTATTCGTACCCTCGTTGCTTATAAGAGAAATTTGTTGGAATCAAGGGACGCATGTAGGATTTTGCAATAATCTTTTTATCATGAATGAACACATGCATAAAGTTTGTTTATACCAAATTATAACAAAATTGATTAACTGATAACAAAAATATATTGATGATACTCCTCGTAGATTTACTCCTCCAGACGTCAAGGACTTCGAGATACCCAATAATATCGCACGAGCCGGGAATCAAACTGTCCAATAATTCAATTTAATATAAAATATTGAGTGACATCGATTCATCGTGTGCAACTATTGCTCCGATGTTTCCTGGCTGAAAAAGAAAGCAAGCATACATCGAAAAATAGAGAACGAAGCGACCGAAACGATATCGTGCCATGGGTATCCATAAATGTCCCAATATTTCAGAACAGATTGCTATTGACACAATATTTTACGCAATACGCTCCGCAAACGATTGCTATCATCGTGCAACAATATCAGACGTTTCGAATTCGCTGGGGAATAATGGTTCCGTCGCTGCTTAAACAAACTTCGGCTACGACGAATGCGGAAGCAAAAATAAAATGCGGATCGGTTTGACAACGGAAACAGCTTAACAAGTCGAGAACGCTGTAAGCACGATGTCGAAAAAAGAACGGAGCGTTCCCGTGTGCCCCGAAGAAAGTAATTTGATATTCAGTGTCCATCACGGAGGTTATAAAAAGAACAATATTGCCGGCGATATACGCGATATATACAGCTAAAAATAACGAACTGGAGCGCGGGCGCGACTGTCGTCGTCGTTACCCGGGAAAGGAAGACGCATAAAGGAGGCGGCTGGCGGAATCGTGTCAGTGACACGTCCTGTGTAAAAATAATTCACGACACCTCTCTCTCTGAATTTCATCGAGGCTCTCGGGGAACGTCGTTCGGGCGAGAATCGACTCTCATTCGCTCCCGGACGCACCGGAATTATTCTGGAAAATGAATATATTCCGGTCGGCGCGCGCTCGCCCCCCTCTAAGGGGTCACGAGCGCGGCATACATTTCCCTTTATTCGATAACATTTACCGAACGGCGTATCCGCGCGGTTCCCGGCCACTGAAAAATTGACATTTATGCCGCGCGTATTTATCGTCACGGATTCCGGGGGCCGGCTCTCGAGGCATCGTCGCGGATTCCACGTCCGATAGGATCCGTGCCGCGCGTGGATCATACGAACTAACGCCAAGACGTTTCGAATAACTCGGCTTCCTATCGCATAATACGATCTGTCTCATGAATACAATTCCCTATACCCGATGCCCCGATTCGGTCTTGTCTCCCTCGTCACGAGCCCGCGACCAGTCAACGCCGAGAGCAAACCGAATCGGCCGCGATGTTTTTCGCGCGTTCCCCCGTTTCGACCCGGACTAATCGATTTTCACGTGGAGACGTCGGCCTATTTGCAAACCAAAACTATAAATACAATAACGCGTCGTTAATTTATGGTTACGTTATTTACATATGGAAAACAATCATTGATACTATATATTAAAATATCCATACTTTAACGACGTGTATGAAATGACTGACTCTATCTTCTTTCGTTTGAAAAAAAGTATGATAAGATAGTAGTAATAACAACGGCAATAATAATGACGATGACAGAAATGATAAAATTTTCAAAATGTTTCTATACATATGGCATCGGGGGGTCGCGCAATTATGGGATTTCCCAGGAACACTTAACATCCGCGGCGGTATTGCGAGCATTAAATGCAACACGATTTGATTTATTATTTGTACAGTAGAATGGAATCTCTTTGATTATATTTGAGCTGTCAGATATTGATTACAATTAATAAACCTGTGGTTGCCCAAACGCAAATCATAAACTGTTGCTTTCATATTTCGTCTAGCTACATCAAATAATGAAGTCATTTTATTGGAACAGGTTAAATATGAACATTGGTTCAGATGATTAACTAATTCGTTATCCCCTTGTCGTATCAAATCGTTTCGGAACCCATGCCTACGTGTGTATAAATTGGTTCTACAGTAATTCGCGCGGACACATGAAAAGAATTTGTATGTGTGATCCGTTTGCTTAACGAATCAATCAATTTAGAGTTAAATGTTTCGGGATTAGATTTTAGAGTTTAGAATTTAAAGATTAGAGTTTAGAGTTTACAGATTAGAGTTTACATATTAAACATTAGAGTTTAGAGTTTAGAGAACTAGATGTTTAAAGTTTAGAGATTAGATATTTAGTGTTCCCTTTTGATCTTCCATGGCAGCAAGCAACTTACGTTATATTATAATAATTATAACGATAACATATATTCACTACATCTCGCAGATCGAGCGATCGTTGAGCAGACATTCATTTAGCACAAATTGTTTTCGCAAAACGCAGAAGGCAAAAGAGGATCAAAGACCGTCAAATGCTCATCGCAGATCATCCAAAGCATCGCTGCCTCTCGCTTTCGTATCAGCGCTTTCATCAGCGGCAGAGAGCGCGCGTATCAGCATATAAAGCATTAAAAAAAAAAGAATGTCATATTCATCGATTTCAAAGTCCCGGAAATTACGGCATCGTTCGCAAAAATATTGTCGAAACATGTCCATACGGATTGCGGCGAGCGTGCTTGTCTGATTGATTGGAGAGTAAATCTGTGAGAACGATGTCTCGACGAATGCGCCGGGCACAACGGGGTATGTACTTCGGCAAAGTAAAATCAATATCTCCCGAAAAAAACACAGAGCGGAGTGCCGCGGCAGCAAATACCCCGGATCATTCTTGCCAGTCGACACGAACATTACCGATTTCGTATCCGCGGTGAAAAGTTTCTCGGGCACGTAGGCGTCGCGCGTCGCCTCGCCTCGCCTCGCCTCGCCTCGCGCGTCTCCGTGGCCGGATTACATCGGGATTCCTCTGTTTCGCGGGCGGTTTCTATATTCCCGGTGCCCTCTCGCGCGCGCTATGAAAAGAAGAGATTGGAAATCCTTCGGTGTCGAGGGTATTGCGGATCTGAAAGGCGGAGAGAGGTCGTGTGACACGTGTCAAGAATACGCGGGAACCCGCGCGCCACCGAGAAATAGACAAACCTTTGTTCTTTTTCGTTCTCCTCGTTTTGTCCCCGGCCTGCAAGCCCTGCCCCCCTCTTTCTCTATCCCCCTCTCTGTCGCCGTGCCCTGGCGCGCCGCGCCGTTCGAAAAGCGGCGAGGACGGAAAGCTTCCTGCTTTATTCCAAACCGAATTTCCTGCGGATTTCTTCCCGGGACGCTGTCGAATTAGGGAGAAATTGAATTGCCGCCGAGCAATCCTTAAGAGGAAACTACAACGTTGCCGGAGAGAAAAAAAAATGGTCGCTCTCCATACGTCGGTGTTCAGGGAAGGAATTGTAAGCTTGAGTTGTTCCTTTTGCAGTTATTGACAACTTGATCATTTATTGCAGTTAACTTTTTGCAGTTATAACATGTCTTTTGTTTTAAAGATTATTGCAATCGGAAAACTAATCGTTTCAAGTATGAAGGGAATGGTACGGGGTTAATTAATCTAGAATTAAGTAGGAATTAATAGACAAGTTTGAAAAGATGCTATACGACGCCGGCCGACGAACCGTTTTTAATAGTTTTCCACGTTCGATCACGGTTGATCGGCGACCCAAAAACGGCGCAACGAGAAATCAAACGCCGCGGCGGCTCGCATTAGTTAAATCCTAATGCGGCGCAATTAATTGCCCGGGCGAACACGTATGCTCCGCAAGATTTATACGTGCCGTAAACCGCAAACAAGGGACACGTTGTTGCCTCCCTCCGCCCCGGTGTCCGTGGAAAGAAACACCCGTAGAACGGAGCAAACTCTGCGGGAGAGAGATTCGGACGACGTGAAAATAAAAGAGCGAGCAACAATGAGAAAGAGAGAAGAAACGGAAACGAAGAGGAACAGGGGAGAACGGGGGAGGAAGTGGGAACGTGATAGAAAGGACAGCGCGTACTGTATACAACGAGCAAACCGGGTGTACGAGCTAAATCCTGGAAACGGGACAGAGAGACGAAGAGTGGAAACGAGAGAGAAAGAGAAATACATTGAGAGAGACAGAGAGAGAGAGAGAAAAAAACAAAAAGAGAAAGAGAGTGAGAAAGAGCGAGAGAGAGAGAGAAAGAGGGAGAGAGGGAAGGTGGAAGAGGTAGGAGGCGACGGAGGCAGAGAAACATTTTAGCCGGTTATATGCAGTATGAGTTGTTGCCAAAAAATATCAAAAATCTTCTGGCCGGCAGCCAATGGAGGTTGAACACAAACCACGGACACACGCACGGCGAATAGCCAGCCGAATAATAGGACTTTATTGTTGGACGTATAAGCCCGTGTACGTGGTGTACGTATTCGTTCGTGTCTCTTTTTCGACTTAGATATTGCACTTTCAGTGGCCTGATCGAAGATTCGATTTCACCCGGTCGGCTGAGATCGTTCTTTTAGTCATGCTGCTCTAGCGGAAAGTGTCATGAAATTCGTCTCTTAGATAGACGCTATAATTTTCCAGAAAAATATTTCTCAAAGTATAACGTTTCCCTTTGAAAATTGAAAAGAAGAACATAGAGAAGGATGCTTATGGTTTCTTTGGGATATGTCAGATTCGGGTATTAAGCCGCCTGTGGCTCATTTTTGGCCTTTGGGCGAGTTTTCAAAAACTTTCCCGTAGAACAATTTGAACCGCAGGTAGCTTAAATTGAAGCTGAAAGTGCCTACTTTACGATCCCGGAAGGTACATTCCCGAGAAACCGCCTGGGATTTTTTTATGATTTTTTAAATCAAACAATCGGGGGTATTAGGCCGCCTGAGGCTCATTCTTGGCCCTTGGGCGAGTTTTCAAAAACTTTCCCGTAGAGCAATTTGAACCGCAGGTAGCTTAAATTGAAGCTGAAAGTGTCTACTTTCGATCCCGGAAGGTACATTCCCGAGAAACCGCCTGGGATTTTTTTATGATTTTTTAAATCAAACAATCGGGGGTATTAGGCCGTCTGAGGCTCATTCTTGGCCTTTGGGCGAGTTTTCAAAAACTTTGCCGTGGAGCAATTTGAACCGCAGGTAGCTTAAATTGAAGCTGAAAGTGTCTACTTTACGATCCCAGAAGGTACATTCCCGTAAAACGGACTGGGATTTTTTTATGATTTTTTGCATCTACTTTTCGGGGGTCCTGCTGTGTATCTGGAGGGTTCAAAAGGTTGTTGTCTACTATGAGCTGCTAGATCCAAGGCCGTAATCTTGTATAAATTCCACATACGTCGGAATAATTCATGTGCGGAGAAGCGAAGGGTCGTATAGGTGATTACTTAGGTTTTGATACGGTCTCGTGACACTCTTATGGCTTTTATCGCAGCTGCAGCATAAACCTGCGCTTTGTTTTCCGTCTGTTTAGCGATCCAGTGTTAAAAACGCTCGATCGGGGATCATCGATCGGTGAACGATGGGACGAGGCGAGCAACCGAGCGATTCAATAACTTCCGGACGGAGGAGTTCGCGAACTTTCTTCGTTTTCCCGGGGTCCCGCTATCGCGCCGTTTTCCCCGGCTATCCCCGTTCGCCGACGGCCGCGGCTCAAGAACGGCAATAGAAACTTTTCTAGTCGCGAACAAGCATCTATAATTAACGATCGAAGTTACACTCCGTTCTACTCGCGCGGCGGCCGGGCCGGGTATTATCATCAATTTCGTGTAATTGCATAACGGGTCTGTATATTAGGGAATAAATTGACGTCCTGTGTCATCTAATTAGCGCGTGGGAGCGTGTGCTAGCGCGACCGCGCCCGCGCGCGCATACTTCGAATTGTTTGAGCGCGTAATTATCGCGAATTTCTCGCGAGCGCCGGTTGGTAATTAGTGATAAAACGTTATCAAGCTGCATAATTATCGGGGACGGATATGCGTCGCCCGTGTACAATGACGCATCCTCCGGAAACCGATACGTGATGTTTTCGCGCCTCGCTTCCTAGACCGTTGTTTGCGACGATCATGTTTATACCGCCCGGCGAGCAGTCGATATCGCCGCCGGGCCACGTCCAGGTCAATGGGAATGAATCTCGTTAACATCCAAGGAGTCCCAGCGCGACTACTTCGCCGGCGTTCGCTCCGCCTCGCGCGACAGCCTCGGAGTTTCGTGGCTTCCGGTTATTTCACCGGTGATGGAAGGACTCGAAAATTAGTTCAGAAGTTCGCCCCCTCGAAGGTATCCTTATCTTTAACTCTCCATGGCCGGCACAGTCTTCTGACTTGCTCGGGACTTTTTATTGTCCCGGGGAAACTGCGCTTGCCAGGTTCGCAACTCCGATCCAGCCGGTCCCGCGTTGTTCCGTCTTTGGAAACGTCGCGGTTACATTGTATATGGAAATTCTAACTAAACAATTTCTTGCGGGAGACGTTACAGCGCAAAGCGTTGCTGGAAATTGTTTCTATTTATATTCGCGATTTCGACGACGAATTTTTAACACTTCACAGACTGGTCATTCCGTCGTAAAAAAGCTCAATGTTAAATTTTCGTTTCCATTTTGATTTTATTTATTTTATTAATCGCGAATGATATTTAATATTTACAAAATTATGTAATAACAGTGAAGCTTACGGTAGTTCAATGTAACACATTGATCTTAATAATATATATCAAATTATTGGTTACTATGATAACCGATTCACGGAATTTTATTACTTATCTCATTATTTATTATTATTTTAATTCCATTATTTATCTAATTATCAGTTATTATTTTAATTTTATTGTCTATCTTATTATGTCTTTTTATTTCTATTTCATCATATATTATTAGTTTTATTGTATTATTTTTATTTGCAGATCCACACAGAATCACGACATTATGATTTCTATGCGCAGATTCATGACAGGATCCCTCGATCAACAAAATCGAGAAGCACAGTTTCCGAGACACTGGCCTCGCGTCTGGGGGAGGCGGAGCCTGTATTTGAATGAACATATACGCGAATCGGATCTCATGAAAGAAGGGATTGGAATTTCATATCTTCGAGAACAAAGAAAGGCAGCTGTAACGAAATTCCATTCTACATTTTTGGATTATGCAGCCTCTTGGTTTGCAAATTTCAACACGGGGACCACTATGTTTGAAATTCTATCCGAGATCTCGGCGAGCGTCGCTTCCCCAGGATAATGCGCTCGCATATGCACTAAATACAATACGTATGCAACTGACAAGCAGAGCAATCAACTTCTATCGAAGATTGAAATTCGTCCTCGATATTAGTCAAAGTATAGGAGACTGCTAGCTAGGAGGCTGCTAATTTATATTTTGTAATTACAGTAAATTCTCCTAATCCTCTGCACTCCAGGCCATTTTAAGCCTAAATCTAAAATAGCTATTTTAACCAGCTGCATTTCTATTTTACATAATACTATTTATGAATATGTAATTGAGTCTAGTGAATCATAAAAATGTTACACTTTTAACAATTTATTTAAATAGAAGGTTCTTTAATAATGTCAAAATTAAAATACTAAAAGTAACGATGTACCATGCGATGGCTTACAATAATATAATTGGAATATAGAACTGACTAAACACTCTGTTAAAGTAGTATAAAATGGCAATAACAATTAAATAACGTTATTTGAAATTTACTGTATCAAGGAAATGCCGTATTAATAAAATTTGCTACATCGTTTGAAGACAATAAGTGACTTGTAAAAACTTGTTCCCCGTCTTAATCTTCTGACCACTGAAGCGCGACCTCCGTGCCGGATTAAATTCAGCCTAACGCTAGTATTCTATTAATACATATTTGCCGCCCTCCCGCACAGTACACGTAGGGTTAACAACCTTAATCCCTTCAGCGTATTCGGTCTCGTCTTACATTTACGTACCACCGTCGCTAAAGCAGAAACTATACAGTCCGCGGACACGGAGCCAGGTGGGCACGTACAATTCCATTCGTCAATTTCTTTTACACATCACTCGGCTTAAACAACCGAGTAACCCGAGAAGTCTCGCATCGCGGGGAACTCCCGGCCACCATCTCACGCGACACCGTGCGAACAGCCTCCATGAAATAGCAATTTCTGAGAGGCAAAGAATTCCACGGGCGAGAGGTGTCGCGCGCGCGGAAACACGCACGCGGACGTATATCCCGGCCGTTGTTCCGCCATTCCCGCGAACTGCGTTCCCCCCGGAGCAACAAGTATTCACCGGCATATTTGCACGTAAATTCGTCTATTAGTTACTGGGGGAAACACGAGGTCCTGCAATTTGCTGCTACTTTTGTCCCCCGTGTTTCTCTTGTTCCGCGTTCGCGCTCGCGCGCGCGCGCGCGCGTCGACACGGCCCGACGGTGGATTTCGTCGCGACGACGACGTCGACGGCGACGACGACGTCGACGGCGACGACGACGCCGTGCCGGCCGCGCGCGATTACGCGGACTCCGAATTTATCGTCCGTCCCTTCGCCCGGCCTGTCCCTTTGTCCCCGCGTCTAATTGCGACATTTTTCCGTCGTTGCCGGAACTAATTAGCACGGCCGACGCCACTTCCCCGGCCGGTTTTAGACGCTGTTTAGCCAGCTTTCCGCCGCGACGATTACCGCCAACATCCGACATTTTTATGCGGCTGCGATCCCCCCTCCCCGTCTACCTCTGCGCCGTTTCACCACGTTCCCCGGTCTCTCGGCCTTTGTTTTTCGAGCACGCAATTTCACTTGAACCCGCGAGACTCTCCAGACGAAATCTCTGGACCAGCGACGCCCCATTCTAATCGGCGGCGTCGACACGTGCTCGGAGGACGGGAATCGCAATAGTATAGTATCTATTTTGGCGTCAACGTGTTTAAGCGCGCCACAAGTTACAAATGTTTACGACACCTTATATCCCCACTAACATTTCTTATTGTCTGATACTATCCGTGCGGGTGCAATCGCCGATTTTCTTAATCACTTTGTTAACCTTTAAGCGAACATTGAAAGCACGCTATTTTGTAAAACACAGGGAATATTCAACCGAGACACGTCAACCGTTTTATTGATTGTTGGATACTCTAATTGAACGAGTCCAGCGGTAATGAGTTCGCAAATGCGGATTGAAAGTGGACTGCGCTACAGACCATTGTATTGTAATTGCAAATTTGATCGCATTTGGGCTTGTGTAAAAAGTGTTACATTGTTCTATCTGCGCTCATTTTGAAGGTTGAAGCTCCGCTTTTCTGCTCGCGAACTATATTTCTCCAGAGATTATTTCTTGTTACGAAGTACGAATAAAAATTGACGTTTCGTTAGATAATTATTTTATTGTTTCGAGTGACTTTTTAATTGCGAGTGAATTTTTATTGCAACACGAGTCATTTGAACTTCCGCCAGAGAAACAGTTATTATTTCTAATCCAACGGAAATAAATTTCACGTAGCCCCGAAATTGCATAAATATTCACAAGCTAGTTATCGCGATTCACCAAGCAGATCCTCCGCAGAGAATCTAGAAAGTCCAAGAAACCTTGCTAAAGCCGCAATGAATCCTCGTGGCGGACAATCCCGACCTATACCACTTAAGTCCTATTCAACGGGCACCGCTCCCGCTGCTTCCTATTCTACCGAACATTAACAAACTTCACCGCTAATATCCCATTAAATGTACAATTCTTCAATCCCCCTTTTCTTTTCACCGTGGAAGAAATGACTTTCGAAGGTGGCGCGCCGCCGAGTCGACTAATGTTCGAAAGGCGTGTAGAAAAGGTCGAGAGGCGCGACGTTGTGCGCGGCAAAGATAACACTGGCGTAGAATTGATAACTTTTGCGCGAGCCTGGAATGAATTATTGCGAAATACATGTAACGATAATATCGTGGAAGGCTGTGGAATGAAAGAGGATAGGAGAGAGATAAAGAGAGAGAGAGAGGGGAAGGGAGAACGAGTTTCCGTCGCGCCGGTGCTCCGAAGTAATTTAAATTCAAAGAGCGCCGCAATTAAGAAAACCGGGCGAACGGAGCGGAGGCGTGATCCCGTGGATTCTTCTATTTCCGTTCTTACGTAATTCACGCGGTTCGTCGGGGCGGCTTACTTTATCGCGATTAACGGCGGATAAAGTGGAATTATTGCGCTCGGCCGAGAGAAATTCCACTCACGGGGGAAATAACTTCGTCCATCCGAGACATCGACGGAGAGGCCGGGGCGACCGCAATTCATACAGTCGGATATGAAATTTTCCGATTGAACTTGTCCGTCGGCGAACAAAGAATTTAATAGAGTTGGAAAGTCTCGAACATCCGTTCCCCCCAGAATGAGTAAATTACGGTGGAGGAGAGAGAGGGAGAGAGAGAGAGACGCCGAAGAAAGAGAATCTTGCGTTGAAGATTCCCAATCCCGAAGTCGGCAACGAAGTCACGTCGCGCCATGACCCCTATTCCCGCCATTAATACCCTGTTCCCGCGCATGCCTTCCCCTTCGAACCCCGTCTCTCTCCCCCGCGACCTCTTCTTCCTCTTTCTCATCCGTGCCGTCGTCGACCTTCTTTTATTTGCGGGTAAACGATCGTCAGGTTCTCCGGATTCGCGTGTGGCCCATTGATTTCGTCCAAGTTTTGCCGGGAAGGCGATTAATCAGCCTCTCTCTCGTCCCTCTCTGCCGGGCTCCTCGCGTTTCGTGGGAACGATCGTCGAGAAAAGAGAGAGAGGAAGAGAGAGAGAGGGGGAGAGGGGCTCGGCGATATTTTAGACGGAGATCAGTCGTGCCGTTCGCCGGGGAGCTTTCTTCGTCAGACGACCATTAACTCGAATTACGGTCGCCTCGGCGGCCTGCCTGAAAAGATGAACTTCGACGGTACGCAGACGACCGCGAACCCTAAGAGCCGCCTTTCCGCCGATGTCTTTACGAGTTCGCGCGATTGCCTCGTCCCGAGGAGCCCACGGAACGACCGGCTTTGCCTTTCCACCCTCGTAAAAACCAACGTGACTTTCTCGGCGAGCTACAACGGCCATCGCTGGTTAACGTCGTCTAACTAGACGCGTCGGACGTGAGCGTCCCGTGCGCAGTCCGATGCCCTGAACCTATCACGGTGCTGAGACCAGGCTGAGGCTATCGACACATTCTTGCTGTTGGTCGATACCTTGCGATTACGTCTATATAGGGATGTTTCCGTGTAATTGGAGTCGTTGGGCAAGCAGAATAGGACGGTTCATGGTCGGGCGAGCAGAATACGAGAGATCTACAGTCAAAGTCCAGTTGTAGGTTCGTGGTTCGGCAAGTCGAAGAAGATAGTATTTTTATCAAAGAAATGGAACGATGTGATCAATGACGTGTTTGTTTATAAAGACGTAACAGAGAATTCTCGAAGATGTATCACACACCGCTGTGATTCGAACGCACTCAATTGTATTGTTGTAATCGACCTAAATTGCCGGGTGGATTCACGAAAATGTGGAGGAGTTATTGAAAGATAATAGCAACCACGAGTGACGAGATAATTCGTCTGCTCTAGTTGTCACTGTCGAGCACTCAATGACAAATACTCGAAGTCGAATACTCCATACCGATCTAAATTAATAATTGAAAGCTACAATTGGAATAATGACGCACCGAACAATCGTATTTGTGTCGTGGCCTATTGATTGTTCGCAAGTGTCCGAGTTTAGCGATTGCTCCGAAATATCTCAGTTAATTGACTGCGTTGCAATAACTGCATAACTTTGCGTGTATATTTCAGTTACTGAACATTTATTCAAAAATCCTTGGCTACGAACTACGATATTTTAAAAACTATTAAATTGTTACCGATACGATAATATGTTAACATTAAAATCAATTTAGACGTAAGAACTAGAAAGTATCATTCACAAATCCAAACTCTTTCTGCATATATACGTCCTCGAAGCCGAAGAGTTAATTTTAAAGCGCAAGTATAAAGTACAGGATTTTTGATCCATTTATCCTCCCAGATCCTATCACGAAGATGTTTACCAAGAGTTACTTCGAATTCGCCAGACACGCGAGGCTCCTTTGAAGGATACTCCGGGCTCTGTTTCGTTAGAAGTCTCGCTGGATTCGTCGGATTTCGCAGTGGCGTCACGTGCCGCGATAACGAAAACGACGCGGGTTGACACGCTGCGCGATTTGCCTCGCGAATTCCATCGGGACACGTGGATTTCTTCGGAAACTGTTCACAGGGTAATCTCCGTGGGATTCGGGAACGGGAAAGTTTTACGTTTCGCGCGTGGCGTGCGCTCGGATTGGCTTTTTTTTCTTTCCAGCCGCCAATCGCGGTTTTGGCAGCGGCTATATAGAGAACGCGTCTTCTGACAAACTGAGCGTGTATGTAAAATGCCTTTAGCCGTTTCAGAAATAATGGCGACGCATTGTACAAATCTCTGAATCACTATTTTTCATCGGTAGTTCATTTTTGGGATTCTTTTTTATAAATGAAGCTTTTGAATAGGTGCTTGAGGATGTCAGGTCAATTCCGAGGCATTGTGGGAGGGAGGATAAAATGTTTGCAAGCTGGGCGCCGATTGTGGACGAGCTTCAGGGACGATGATTCGAGCCAACTAGAAATTCCCTACGGTAAATCTCGTCTGAAGTCGCGGAGGCAAGGGCTGGCCAAACGGAAGTCGCCTCCACCAACCCCCCAGCCACCCACCCCCTAGCCCCACACCCGAAGGCGTTTTAGATTAGCCAGCCAAGCAGTCGCCGAAGTAATTTTCGCGGGGTTAAAAGGGGGACGGGAAGCCTTGGTCGGCTTTTATCGCGCTTCTTTCAGCGCGCAAAGGCGAAGGCGAAGACGAAGACGAGAGGGGGCGCGGGGCGAAGGCTGGGCGGCGGGTTCTTTCATCGGCGGCAGAATGCGAGCAGAAGGCATCGATAATGGAGTTACGAAAAGAATCGCCCCGGCCGTGATAATAAAGCGTCGATTAACGCGAAAGTAATCCACGGTCGCGGATATTCGGACGCAAAGGTGTTCGCTGTTCCGGCGCGTGACCAGCGCGCGAGTCCCTTCTCGCGAGAGAAACGGATCGTCGCCTGTGCATTCTTTACGGTCCGCGGTGCCCGGCACCGTCGCAATAATTCGAGGCCGATCGCGTTCTCGGCGAGACGCGGGAAACAATAATCGTGACCGTAAAGCGCGAGCCGAGACCGGAATCGCGACGAATATGGGCTCGTTATTGCCACTAAATTGTTGCTATTATTGGTTCGAGCCGTGCCCGGTCGTTCCGAATGGTTTACTTTTACGATTGCGCGCGAGTAATGCCGCGGGGAAACAGGCCAGAGGAGAATGATCGGCGAACGCCAAGGGACGACGAACGGGGGAAATTTCCCTTCGAACGCCGGTGCCCTCGGAATTTCGTTCGGAGACTTGTTACGGGTCGTTGGGTTGCCGGCACAAGACCTCTTCGCTCGAGACTTTGCAAATCGAACGTGAACAATAAGATAACCAGCGAGAACTGGGACGTTGCCTCTGTATCTGGGTCGCGCGCATCGATTTTGACAAAGTTTGTATGATAGATGGTCCACGGGAAAATGTTTCGCGAGAATTCTTCAGTGCCGACTGTTCGTCTCGAAGGTATGGAACTCCGAACTTTCGAATTCGATCTGTATTTTTGTCGGCGCTTCGCGAAAATAAGACTAAGGTGCGCGGTCCTTGAATAAATATGATATCGAGTGGCCAATCGTGCGCGACATTCGAAATGAAACTGTAAACATGTTTGTGCGAGGCAATGTGATCAATTAAATAGTATTATTTATTGCAAAAGATCTCGTAATAAATATGTTTGTGTAAGACGATGTATTTAATTAAATGGTGTTATTTATTTGAAATATTCTTCAAGTAATCTTGGTAATGATATTATAGTGAAATTCAGCAGATGATTAATGGCCTGTATGTCGGAGAAAATATATGGGAAGTGTTTTAAAGGTATGTAAAATAAAGTAAGAATTGCATCTTCAATTTGAAGCATCTTAAATAATATTGAATGGACTTGGGCACCTTCAAATTTTATATTGAATCTGGTTGTTAATTTTGCAAGTGGCTAACTCCATTCTTGATAAGAAGTTGCATATTATGCACTTAATAATTGCCACTATTTTAAGAGGAACTATAAATTGAATAGGCTTAGATATACTTAAGCGGTATGACTCATTAGTATTCTGTACGTACATTTTTAATTGCATTAAAACACAAACCCTGAAATGTCTCAATTTAACATTTAGCAGAATCGAACAGAGCTGAGCTGAGCTGAGCAGAGCATAGCAGAACTGAGTATAGCAGAGCAGCGCCAAGCAGAGCCAAACAGAGCTAAACAGAGCCAAACAGAGCAGAGCAGAGCTGAGCAGAGCAGAGCTGAGTAGAGCAAAGCTGAGCATAGCAGAGTTGAGCATAGCAGAACAGAGCACTGTAGAGCATAGCAGAGCCAAGCATAGCAGAGCCAAGAAGAGCTAAGCAGAGCTAAGCTGAGTACAGCAGAGCATAGGTGAGTACAGCAGAGCAGAGCTAAATACAGCAGAGGAGAACTGAGCTCCGCAGAGGCAAGCAGAGAACAGATCAAAGGCGTCAGCCCTGCTGAAAATTTCAGGCGGCAGATGCTATCGCCCGCCGTCTTATTTCCCTCGCGTCCTGCCGCCCCGCGGAACAAAGATGTTTCATTTATAATATCCGTATTCTTTTACGCCTGTCGTAAACGCGTGAAGCTACTGCGTCTTCCCGGCGAAATTTATGCGGTCAATCCCTTTCCATGTCGAGTGAGAACCCGCGTCTGG
The DNA here is from genome assembly GCF_028453695.1 of Augochlora pura. Lineage (NCBI taxonomy): Eukaryota > Metazoa > Arthropoda > Insecta > Hymenoptera > Halictidae > Augochlora > Augochlora pura. Next base: position 26,009,028 of record NC_135773.1, read on the forward strand.
CGGTCGCGTTTTATTCACGCAAAACGATGCCCCACGATCCGACAGACGAACTCGCTCGAAAACGGACCACAGGAGCCTTAAATTATTCACGTATTTAATTATGGCCGGCGATTACTCTCCCATGCTCCATCCCATGAATTTCTCTTGTAAATTCCCGATTCGACGAGACTGGAAGAAATTCCGGGATAAATGACATCTCTGACACATTCGTCGCCGCGTCAACCATACCTGAATGACATGTATGCTTCTCTGGGGGCTTATCGGAACCCTAATATGGATGACGTTCTTTTTGTTCAAGATAAATAGGACTTTATTAATTTATTCTATTTATGTAATGTATGAAAAAGCCATTTCTAGAACAGGAATTTAACCTCTTCAGGGATACTGCTACGTTTATGTGTACGTTTAGTTTTCTTAAAATTATAATTATTCTAAGTATAAAGACAATATCAAAAGTGCCTCATCGAATGCAATGAAATCGATGATAAACATAATCGATTAAGCAACAATAAATGTAAAATATAAAAAATAGAAATATTAAAAATTCACACCCTTTTATACATTTATTATACATTAATTTATATCGAGGTTATGTATAATTTATATTTTCTTAGTAAAACAATAATATTTATATTTGTCGTATGTTTGCATTTGCAATAATGCTAAAATAAGGAAGAAATAAATAACAACTATTTAATATCAGTAACGACTATTTTTACTTATATATAAGTATATTTAATTTTAATAATGTTGTTAATGTAGAATTAGCATTCGTAATGCCGAAGCTGGCTCGAATTCTGTTGCCTCTCCTGGACTATTTATCGCAAAATTGGTTACCCTAGATGTATTACAATGTCATCAGTAACGTACATAGTTGTGTCTCTCGCGACCATGTTAATATTGATTGTCGATTGCTTTTAACTGCTGTATTCCCAGAGGGGATATTGTCCAATTGCTTAACATACCATTAACAAGAACAGCATTCGTTCCGCATAATTATGCGTAACAGTGTTTCACACAATTGAGAGACGGTCAAATTTCTATTCGATTTTTACGAAAATGTAACGCTTCAAATAACAATTATATTTATTAGAATCTTAGTTTGGGCGAGTGTAATTTATATGGCCTGTTCAAGATGTGTATTATACTGCCTAAGTCAATTTCAATAAATCATAATAATTAATTAATAATAAGTAATTGGCTATATGAATATGTAGGATGTTCTTGCTATATATATATATATATAATCTTAATTGGTATAGCAGTCAACGCGACCAACAAAGTTTTATTTGTTTTCGTATTACAGAAAATGACACGGACATCCGTTCGTCATCCGTGAATCCGTGGTCCGAGGTTTAAAACGCTGCCCGAGCCAGCCAACGCGTCATTGTGTTTTTCTATCCTCGATTCGCACGAAGGATATCGACTCGTTCACAGCTATCCGATTATCCGGTCGGCGTGCGCCGCGTATTGAGGTCCGCAAGCCGAGCCAAGCCGGAGATTCCCGCGATTCAATTCGCCGATAATCGATTTCAGATAATGATATTGTATACGAATACAAGCGGATTTTAATTATTCATTGATGGGGATTCCCGCGAACGCCGCGTGAAATAATAAGGTTATTAATAACGTTTCGCGGCAACTTGAATGGGAGGCACTGAGCCGGCCGTGTGCCCCCCCATGACAAATGCTCCCCCGTATCGATATCTTCTAATGATTTATACAGCTTTTAAGTGCCGTGAAATATAACCGGGAATTCTTCTCCGGCTTAAACCGTGCCGGCCGCCCTTTTATTTGGCTCGGAGAATGGAAAGACCCGGCGAAAAAATTCGAATGCGAGATACATGGACCAGATCGATCCCTGAAACAACCCCCATCGATTCTGCGAGCTGAAAGTTGTTCCCTTAAGAACTCGCCGTTTGTTTCACGGGACGATCCTGCGCATGAAAATCTGTCTGCCATGGGCGCGGAAGAATTCTTAACCTGTTAATTATGGCGTCCATTTCCAGAGCGTGCACCTGTGTATATCTATCGCGAGAATCAAATGGTGAGAAGTGTAATCGTCAAACGTCACTGTTAAAATATTGTTAGCTCTACGCATCGGTAACTAACAGCAACTTTGGATAAAAGCATAAGAAGCTTGTCGTCAACTTGTACAACTTGTCAGTGTACACCGGTAGTTGGTAGGACGCGTGACGCGGAGGTCGGTGCAATGAATGACCCGTACTACTAGTCCCAACCAAATTCCTCGTGTGCCTCCAGCAGTAAATTGCGAAGTCAGAACACCCGTAAGAATATTCCAATCTTTCTCTGTCTGTCTGTTTCTCTTTCTCTCTCTCTCTCTCTCTCTCTGTCTTTCTCTGTTTCCGAGCATGAGTCTCTCAGCAACTGAAATTATGTAAGTCATATGGAGCTTCCTTTCCCTGAATATGCAAAGCATCCTGGACAATACGTACTAAATTGCCTGAATCCCAGGACACGGCGATGTAGACCTAACACAAAGAAGCGACTGCGCTGAATTCGTGAACCCATGACTTACTTGTTGCAGATTTATTCCGTCCAAATAAACAACTATATTGCAATATATCGAATGTACTGTAAAAACGGTATATATTGTTGTATGAATTATTTTCCACTTTCATTTATGTAGTTTCAAAGACCATCTCTTGCCACGTGTATAATACAATTTCAAATGCTTCAACTTAACATATATACTTCATTAACCCTTTGCACTCGAATGGTGACTCTAAGGCACCCCTAAAATTATTCTGTCACGTTCCAAAATAATTTTTACAACAATAAAGTTTGGAATTAAAAAATTGTAGAGTAGTGCACAAAAGTGCACGTTATTACATACTATAGAAATACTATAGGTCAGGAAAATTATTTCACATTTACGTAACAAAGGAAATACGTGTATCCATTTAAAGAGCTGAAAATATGTCTAAAAATGTTAATGTAACAAGCAAACCGTAATTTTTTCGGTATTATCATTGGCATCGTTCGCCGAGCCGCTCCGCGCTAAGAATAAATGAATATAGAGGACCTGCGAATGTTATTGGTTCCACATAATACCGAATCCCCGAGCGTTTACCTTCCGCGTTATTACCGGGCAGACGAGGGTGCGCCATTTGGCCGGTAGCCAACGTATAATCCGAGAAATCCGTGACACGTAGCCGTAGCCAGTCTTCAATCGTCTCGGCGTCTCAGGTTCGTTCTCGAATTCCCACCGTAATTATGCGCAACGATTTCACGCACGTTGCATCCACCGGGGCGGCCGAGGGGAGCGGGGAGGGCGGCTGTTGACCGGATACCGATACCTGGTACGAAATGATCGGTATCGAGATATTTTCCGTGGCTCGCGTCGCGCGAGGAATTTCAAAATGAAGTCCTCGAATACGGCGAACGGTTCCACCAACGGCGGTCGCGCACCATAGTCAAAGTACCCTCGCTGTACAGGGTGCCTCAGCTTCTGCAATTCGAGCTTGGAGGGTGGGATTCCACGCGAGAAACTCTGTCGAAAGTGTAGAATAAAATTTCGCCATTCGAGGTGTTAGTTTCGGAATATACGAACATCAGAAGACTATGTTTAACCCTTTGCATTCGGAGCCATTTTAGCTGTAAATCTGAAATAATTTTTCTGGTTCGTGGTATTTTCATTCTATTTAACAAAATAAATTTGTATGCATAAAAAATGTATTCTTGTGACTCCTGCCAACAGTTTTACTATTTGATAATTTGTTCAATCTAAACCTTTTTGTTACAAAAATTATTTTGCAATTTAATCGAATAATTTTAGTGATGCCTCAGAGTCACCACTCGAGTGCAAAGGGTTAAATCCAACTTCTTCGTTTCTGGAACAGTAGCTGCGGATTTGTCCAGCGGAATTCGCCATTGAGACACCGTGTATAGATGGGGCGGTGAGAATTCTGCGGCGTCACGGCTCCGCCGAAGGTTTTACGACTTTATCCGAGGGCCGACTTCCGGCGCCTAGGGATTCTGGGTACCCGGGTCGCGCCGGCTCGGCTCGGCTCGGCTCGAATGCGGCCGGGGAAAACGTAAAGCTGACAATTCCCGGCGCTCGTCTCGAACGCGATTCCTCCGCGGGCAAACGTGCCGGGATACCGAGCGACCATAAAGGAAGTGTCAGGTTCTGCGCGGCTCCCCGGTAGCTCGTGAGGAATTTCTGAAGCTGGCCGCCGCCGTTGCCGCCGCCACCGCCGCCTGGATTTTGATGGGTCGGTGTGTGCGGTGGAACGTTTTAGCTCGCCCTCGCTCCTGATGGCACGTAATCGGATCACTGTCTCCGCGCCGATGTTATTTTAGTGGCCTCTACCGGGTAATAATTAAGTCTACAGCCAGCGCCGTGTATATTGAACATTTGCACGGGCGTTCCGTCGCCGCGGCTTCGCGAAGGAACGCGGATTTCGTGCGAGCAAAGTTTCGCACACGTATTCCATCGAACGGGGCCCTTTCCTCAGCCGTTTAATAGCCGACAAAATACTGGCGCGATGTGTCAAGCATTGTTTACAGGGCTCGAAAACTTTGCAAAGTGTATCTTGATAACGTTTGAACGAGGAGGGATATGCTTCGAATTCGAATAGGTGGAACGGCGCGGCGCGGCGCGGCGCAGCGCCAGTAGTATAAGTCAAATTAGTTCGTAACTGGTATCACAGCTCTGCGTGTACCTTCGAGCTTCTCCTACGACTACTACTACTACTACTACTACTACTGTGCAACTGTGCCTGGCGGTATTGAAATACTTTCTGGTACTAATTACTCGATACTATGTTACTAAGCTCGAAGCAGCATTCATGTCGCTTATACTGCACGTTAAACGAGACATGATTTCAACGAGGTTACTCCTGCAACAGTTTCTCGTGAACAATTAATTATTCCGATGCACGCTCTGTATATCGGACGTGTGTTCGTGGAAGTACGTTTCTTTTGTACGTAAACAAACGAGGCGTATGACGCAACAGACGAAATGTTAATTAACCTTTGTTGCGCGATGCGTTACAGCGTCGTCAAGTGTGCGACGATTAAGTCGCATAGCAGTAAAAGTTATACCAATATGCCAATACTCTCGGCAGTAACCGTATACTTCGCGTTAAACAAATAAAGCTCGTGAATTCTGAAACGAATTTTCCAATAAAAACAGCAGAACGATAAACCCGAAAATAGTGTAAAATTGAAACGAGGATGGGTCGGGTGTTGAAAAAGAAGCTCAGCTTGCGGCGGTTTCAGCGGAACACTTTATTTTTCAATTGCCAAAGCGATTCAGTAAATTAAGAGCGGCGCGGCTTGGTGGAAGGGCGCCCGTATAATTTCCGCGGCAGATTATACGGCTGCGTGTGCAGGAAGAAAACAGGTCGTCGCCGCTGTTTCGTTGGCCGGGAGGAGAACCGAATGCATTAGCGGCGGTAAGCTCGAAAATATTTTTTCCCGGCCAGACCGAGAAGCAGTTAATTTCCCGGGCGGCTCGGATCCGTATGCCGCTTTATCAAAGCGTTTTTTCTATTCGAAACCGGGGACCAAAAACTCGCCGTGCTTTACGAGGAGGCTAGTTCGTTCTGCCCCCCCCCCTCCCCTCCGTGCCTCGATAACGGCCGTTTCGCATATACCGCGTTGCCCCTCAACCCCCCCAGGGAAACAATCGGCCGTGATTCGAACGGCGGAGCCCGCACGTTTCTTCGAAGAGCTCTCGCCGCTCCTGGAACTTCCCTACCGTCACCTGGCCGAGTGACGTGCAGGTGACGTCCGCGGCTAAGAATGATTTATCGAGACCGCTCGCACAAAAACGGCATCACGGTAACGACGTGACTCTAAAATCGAGGGGAACATTAGCGATCTCGAGGAGGGTGGGGGGAGGGGGAGGGGGAGGGGGAAAAGAAATGAATTTCTGTCGGCCGTTCCCCGTGATCCGTGCACGCGCGCCGGTAGGACGGATAAATTGCGAGCATAAATAAAGGGGAATGTCGCTCGAATCGGTGGCTGTATCGTAGATCCGAGACTGTTACAGGAACGAAAAGGCGGCGCGCAATTTTCTGATCGATGTTGAGGGGGCGTTTTCTTCCGCGCGTAGGGAATAAGCCAGCTTTATGTTGCTGTTTCTCAGAATCTAGTGCAGGTATCAAGTACTTTTTGCAGAAGCGAACAATTTGCTAGTACGGCTCTAATGTCTGTTAACTACTATGCCACAGAATTATCAAAATAATAAATTAATAATAAAAATAATAATCGTACCAAAATGTATTTCTGAATTTACTACTATGCCATAGGATTATAAAAATAATAAATTAGAGCGAATAAATTCAATAAATTTATATCTGGCGACGCAATTCTATAAGAAAAACAAATACATGTTGGAAATGAAAAAGAAATATATGTAGGAAATTAAAAATCCACGTATTTATTAAGAAATGTATGGAGGAAATTAAAAAGTCCACGTATTTGCCAACTTAACGACTGGTACATCTTAAAGGTAGATTTTAGAACAAGTTTAGTAATTCCGCAGGGTATGATATTTTTGTGAGGGAGTACCTTTATGCAAAGGCGCAGCGTAAAAGTTACAAATACACCCTGTTTTCTTTCTTTCCAGAGAAAAGAGATAAACACGAGAAATCTCGTAGCCGGTCTTTTACGTCTCAGCATTGAAACACGGGAAATCTTGTGAGCGGTCGTTTAAGTGTTAACGCGAAACTAGGTCAGTTTTCACTCATTCAAAAGATCATCCTGCTATAAATACTATAGCAGTCCTCCTACATTTTGTGGATCCGAAATTTAGTACGACGAAAGTTTTAATGGATATATTCCTTTTCAAAACTGGACGATTAATGCCGTGGCCCGTATACAGGGCGGTCGACGCAATTATTACAAGTCATAACTCCGTTATTATTGCATTTCTGAATGCCACAGAGGAAAGATAATTAGTTCGAAGAGCACTACATATGTAGGCCTTTAAATTTGTTTTAAATGCAGCAATTAACAATTACATTTACAATTAATATTTTCTGCGTTGTTCTGAAAGTCGAAGTGTAAAGTCTAAAAGTTGTTCTGAAAATCGTATCATACAGAAGTCTTAGAATTGTCTTGAAAAGCATTCGTGTTCTCAGTTTCCGTATTTCTCTATCCTAGTCTATACCGATCAAATTAAAGCAACTTATTATTCAATATATTTCTGCATACATGACACATCAGTCAATATGTCAACGCGTTAAAATTACAACAGCATCGTCTCCGTGCCGGAAACGGTACGCGGAAGCGCTGCGTAGCGTCGATTGATGAGAAATACCGACGGCCGAAGATTGTAAAGCTGCCCGCCGGTGGCGGATTCGATATTTGCCATAATTTAAGGCGATCGTAAAACGCCGCCGGGTCCGCAACACGTCAGATCCCGGACAGCCCCGGTAGCTGCATGAAACGTAGCTTGTCTCGACCCGAAAGTCGGCTGCCCCCCGCGGAAGAAAAAGTTGCTCCGTGGCATGCTGGGAAATATATTAACCCGTGAGCACCGACGGGGGCTGGGGGGGTTGGTTGGGGGAACTCCTGGCTGGCAGACGGGTATCGCGCGCCGGAATCTGCCTCTCGCAGGATTTGTCTCTGTCCGCTCGAAGCACCGATGCCGGTGGAAACCGTTTCGCGAAAAATATCCGCGGACGTTAGTTTAAACAAACCGTAGCGGGCGACCGCGTGTCCCGCGACACAGTTTTCGAGGCATTTTAGCGGAAACGTTTATTCGACAAATTTTTCTATGAAACTCTCTGCATCGAGAACCATTTAAAACGGACATATTCTTCCGTACGGTGTTTACCCTCGACTGTAGAAATATTTCATTTTCCGCTAGAATACCTTATTTGTTTAACTTCTAACGGTTTCTGCAGCGGCACGAGGAGAGCAAACACAATTTTCTGCAAAAAGTAGCACGATAATGTTGTGCCCGCTGTGGAAGGTATTGGGAGAGAAAGCAGCGCTTAGTATAGAGTAATAGAAACAACGAAACAAACGTAATATTGTGAACAATAAAATTTTCTCTCGAACGAAGGAAATATTGTAGGGATTATTATTTGGAAATCCTACGAAACTCCGTGGTAATATGACAAACGGTGGAAACAACGTTAGATAACAATAATAGCAATAGTTTATTAGTAATATCGTATCGATTATTACTTGGTTTTCTTGTTAATTCGAGATTTAGCAAGCAAGTCTGAATTGTTTTGGAAAGAGGGCGTTTATTGATTTCTCATAAAAAGAAGAAGGAACTTGCACCCTAATATTAAGTTCGAACGAATAGCTCGTGAAAAACGATAGGAAAAGATCGTTCTGTCCACAAGTTCTGATTAAGCCGGAAAAAAAGAAGCGGACATTTTTCATGTATGCTGATAATGCGCGATAAATATTCAGGTGTACACCGATCCCCGTTCCGGTCGGAAGACCGCAAAAAGGGCGGAGAAAGGCGGATCGGGATGGGAGCAAAGTGAGAACCAGCAGCAATCTGTTATTAATTCTGCGGGGCGTTGCGCGAAAGCGAATTCGTTTTCTCGTTAACTAAACCGTCAGCGGCCACGGAATTTATCGCCGTCGGAATTATAAGCAATCCACCGAAAGTGATTTAAAGTGGGGATAGATGCGAGCAATTTCTGCTTCGTCCACCTTAACCGCCCCTCCCTCCTTCCTGCCGCCGAGAGCGGAAACCAAGGACTCGGCTTGCACCATTCCGCCATTAGTTCCTCGCCGATCGGTGAAAGGAACATTTTGAAGGGACATAAATCGCTGTCGGTGGGGTTGTCATCGGAAATGCAGCAGCGCGACGCCGATCTTTCAGCCGAGTCTTCTATCTATCTTCTATGCAGATTTATGTGCCATATCTGCGCCGACATTTCTGGTTTATGTTTTGTCTGGCAGCAGCATACGACTGTACTACTTGTAATGCTTGATTTTGCTAACACGTGCAAATGTGTTGAAGTACCGGGTGTTTCAAGCAGTCTGAATTTTTGGGATTTAACCACTTAGTTTTTCTCATACACAGCTACATAGTATCAACCTTTTGCAATCGAAGCCATTTTAACTATTTTGAAATTATTTTTCTGCTGTACAGTATTTCCATTCCATTGCGGCTCTGCGAGCCACTGTAGATATCGAAGAACCTGTATAAAAATCCTCAAAAAATAAGTTCCGAGGCTCGCACAGCAGAAGAAGCCGATCTCCCAATCTCTTAAACGAAAAAAATATAATCCGCCAAATGTTCGACACTTTCAACTCCGTCACGGAGCATCTTCGCCGAGATAAACACGAGAAATCACTTGGCGCTCGGTACGCTAGAATTTTCGCCTCCGTTCGCCGGAAAAAAAGTCGCTTGGTCGAAGAATTAATCCGGGAGACGGGGGGGGGGGGGGGGGGGTGTAGTCTCGTTTGCATTTCCGTCTTTCCGTATTTAAATACAAAAAAGTTTTTCTATCGGTCCGCGCGCGCCGCTCGCCCCGTGACCGGAACGGTTCAACCCAGGAAACGCTGGCCATTTGTAAGGAGAAAGTTCCGGCGAACGTCCGCCTTATTCGACTTGGTACGGACCCCTCTCCTCTAGGAAAAAGTAAGTTTCGCAGTTTTTCAGGGAAGTTTCTTATCTGCCGGCGGGGCCACGGGAACGAGATAAAGTGCGTCGATTGGCCGCTGCAACTGGGGATCGTCGTTCGCCAACTTTTCGGTCACGATTACGTATCTAATTGCGGTTAATCCGCCATCTAACCCATAAATTCACCTTTATACGCGTTTTTCTTATCTACCGCGGCCGATACCCTGCTCTGACAGCCGCTTGAAACTTCGCCGGACCACCGAGTTTCTTGAATAAATTTCTTATCTGTGATATGGTTACGATCATAAGCGACCGGGCTACCGATAAGTTCTAATTAGTATCGTTTTAAAGCGATAATATATCGTTGCTCATATGTGCCAACTTTGTCGGAATAATGAATTTAATTTCTTTTATATTTATTACACAGTGGTGTAACGCGCAAAGTATCTGTTAATGAAAGGGCAGAAAGTGCAACGTGCGGCAGAAAGTGGCGATAGCTCGCACGTTGCGATCAGGTAGGTCGAATCGATCCTCTCGCCTCTCTCTGCTCGCTAATATTTCGAACATTGTACCGGTGTGATAACTTTTCGCTCGCGTTACTGAGAGCGGTTCGGTTTCGACCGATGATGAATTTTTTGGCCGAACCGTCTACCGGTTCACACCATGCGTACGCTCCGTCATTCGGTCAGCGCCGAACTGTTACGTGTAGGTTTATCGGTTTTGTGGGTTCCATATAAAAAATGTATTCAATCGTTTTCAGACGAATTTAAAACAAAAATTCAAACATTGATGGCGTTGGTTGGTTCAGTTAAGGGAATCGAACAACATTTATATTTAGTGGATTTTATCTAGTCATCGCGCCTATGGCACGCATTAAACCTGAAAGGGCTAATACGTTGACAGTGAAAAGGTGACTATGTATTTCAACATGTAGCAGTGGAAATTTAACGCAACAGTCGAAACTTCGAAAACGTACGAATCAAAAGGATAAAACTAATAGAATGATAGATACATTCAATTTGTGTGAATTCCCTCTCCTAGATTTCTGTAAAATTTGTTAGTAATACGCTGGATGCCACGCGAGCCATATTTAACTCACGCTGTGTTTGGTCAGAAGGCTACGTGAGTTAAATATGGCTTTACCCATGGATTGAAGCCATAACTCACGCCCGTAAATCTCCTATATTTAAAATTTGTCAAAAAGTAATAAATTCGACGCAGTTTTAAATCAAATCAATAACAGATTTATAACCCATTAGGTCGGCTTTTTCTAATTTGACAACTATTGCGTATATTATTCACATGCGTATAAAGCACATCAAATTACAATACAACAATATTCGTACGAATAAATATTCAATAAACAAAAACACGATAGTTGAAAATATTTCGATAACACCTGTAGCAGATCGGCTCCTGGATATCCTCGAATCCAATGCGCGCAGAAGTATCCGAAACGAAGATTCAGATGTCACAAACGTTCGAACATCAGAAATATCATTGAAATGTCGCATAAACTGAGTGAAACATCGCGGGCATTTGATGCGTGACCAGAGGCGACACTTCTGATCTCGAATACACGACCGTGTGCTCCAAACCGTGATCCGTAATCCGTTATCAGCATGTATACGGCCGCCGTTTCTGTCTGATGTAGTACAATATTCGCGCGCGTTCGCGTCATAGATGTTTTATTTTTATTTTTAACGTCGCGCGGCATTGGTGCTTTATGATCCATTTTATGGGGAATTTCATTCGAGGGCGACGCGCACCACGCTGACACCGTGTTACATCGATAAGTTTTCGTGCAAACGGTGTAAAAACTATTTATCTTTTACAAGCTAAAATACCGCACTATAGCCGACCGATCGTTTGCAATTTCAGTTGTAAACGTTCCTCTAAGGACTCGACACTGGAAAGCAAGTTACATTGCGTGTACAAAAATATTCTATTCTTTTCATTTATATAATAATATATGTAACATGTAATAGAATATATATTATATATTACATATAATAGAATATAAATAAGCTTTGTGTGTGAGTGAGCTGTGAATGTGCAGACACATTAATGAGTCGTCATCATCGCAGTCATCTGACAGAAGAAGTGGAAGGTGAAAATATAAAATGACAAAGAAGTACAAAAAATCAGGATGCGGGAAATGGTTGAGCTTTGATGGCTGGATGTTTAGGGTTCTGATTGCTTTGTGACCTCAGGTGTGCTCCTCGCTGTGACGGTCGAGGAACCAAGCTCATAAAATGGTTGGACCACGTTGCGTTTGGACAGGAGCTGTTTACTCAGGTACGCGGACGATCGAGTGATCGTTGTCTCTCGAGGCTAGTTAGCCGTCTCTTAGCTTCCCAAATCGGTGACGGAACAATGCCAAACAAACTATACCGGACTAAAGCCCCCCAGCGCGTTAATTCTAGTCTCGGCGATTATTTTAGCTCGCACTCGATACTCTATATCGGCTCTCGTCGAATTATAAGTCAAACAGTCGAAGGAAATGCGACGGAGTTCGCGGAAGATCGACGAGAACGTTAAGATGCGGTCGTTTCCGGTGCCGAGCGTCCTCTAACTGCCACGGCAGCGGTCTTCAAAGACAACACCGATGTCGGCTAAGTCCGCCGGCAACTGGCGAACAACTCTATAAATTCAAAACTTAAACTCGACGCCGCTGATAGGACCGACCGGCTGACCTCCGTCGCACCTTCGACCGCCGTGTATACCGAGGGCAGGCTCCACCGAGGCGCACCGGTCCAATGTTTGCCCCCTAAATTTCGTTGTGGCCGCGATTTGGAAGTTCGATGGGTCCGACGGCGCGCTCGGAAACCCCTATCGGCGACCCGGCGTGTCCCGAGGAGCCGAGATTTAATCGAGAAATCGAGTGGGAATATCGAACCGCCGGGAAATTCCGTGCCGAAGGGGGACCAAGAGAATTCTTGTCAAGTTTCCACGCTCCCTCCACGTTTACGAGCACGTTATTTGAGGATACTGGGTCAGAAATTTCTATTCAAATCCCACCACTAATATTCTTGACTCGTTTTAGAGATCCGAGAGGGTTGAACGATTTACCGGACTGCCTCCGTATTGTTACCGACTATGGATTGTCTCCGCGCGGGAGACAAATGAGATTACTGGGCAGAGGTCACCTGCCTTTGGTCTACAAATATGTTTCCTCTGTAAATGTATGTACATATTATAGGTTCATTTATATTCTGCAGATTGGTATAAAGCCGTTATGTAACCTCTCATAACCTTCGTAGATTTTTTATTGTGAATTCATTGACTATTAATACAGTATAAATGTCTTCGAACAATTCTTTACGATCTTAATATAATAATTCTTACTTGTTAAGACTCCAATGTATCATAAATATCTTGGAATGAAGCATGAATCCTTTTGATTTCGTTCAGTAAATAATAGAATTGAAAAAGTGAATAATTACGACGGGCGGAGTAATTGCCGCACCGAGCACGATGCTAAATTCTTCGATTAACAGTCCACTTTGTCCCGTTGACCCGTGCATTATCATCGCACAGACGCTGATTAGAATCGACGTCGATCGATGCTTTGTGCGAGTTCAAGTAGCATTGGCCGAACAATGATCGGGCGGTCGAATCCGGTATCCGAAAGACGATCGTCGAATTGTTGTCAGTATCATCGGGACTCTGTGTCGCCGGGCTGTTCCCGTTGTTTTCCTCCCGGCCGGCCCTGTGTTCCGCAGGACCGCAAAGTTTACCGTGAAAGTGGTTCGTTAATTGAGTATCGCGAACAATTCGTCGTCGAGTCGCGAGAAATTCATTCGTGCCGGCCGTCAAGCATTGCCGGACCGTTTTGCTCTCGCGTCAAAGAGGGCTGAAGGGTGCTCTCGCCCCACCCTTCCAACTTCCCCGACGTCGGGATTCAAAGTGGTTCCACATTGTGTCGCGGGCTTAAACTCGACGCTCGCTCTCGCGAATCGACACTACGAAATCCGGCGAGCAGCCGGCCCGCGCGCGGTGCACCGCGTCCACGCGAGCCTCAAAACTCTAAGCTCCGGTATTCAACTGGGAATCGACAATGGACTGCGGCGACAGAGGCAGTCAAGCCCGACAGAGAGTCCAGAGGAGGCGGGGCAGGGGAAGTGGGGGACTTTGTTCTAAGATTCCGGCGAATCCCGCGACGCTCCCGCCTCATTGTGCCGCTCTCAATGGACTCAAGACGATTGACGCCGGGCCGCAGTCGCCGCAGTCGCCGCAGCTCGCGGAAAGTGCCGGTTCACGTGTATCTTCAACTCGCACACCGCGGAAGAATTAATTTTCCGCTTAACGCCGTCATCGACGTGGTAGAGAAAAAGTCATCGCCGCAGCCACGTGTTCATGCTCTTGGCTTATAGCACACAGTATCGTTAACTTTTAACTAGCCAGCGACGAAATACGCATTTTCGCGTATCATTAACGATAATGGAGATATTGCTTTGTAAAGGTAATAAACTTGTCTGAAATTACAAGAAAATCGAATCTAAAGGAAAACTTCGTCGCCGATCTTGAAATTGACAATGAAATTGACAACGTCGTCAAGGCGGTGATAATGCACATGCTATTATCAATACATGCATATCCCCGAGATTTCCTCATTAAAATCACACGGGGACATTACTGTCGCGTCATCGGAAATACGCCCCGTCCTCGGCGCCCGTTGAGCTGACAAAGCGGAAATGAAATTAAAGCACATCCTGGAGTAACGTGGATACGAAAGATTTGGCCGGGGCTCCGGCGAGAGTCAAGAAATTTATAAAGCCACCGTCGCGATTGCAGTGGTCGCAGCATTTAAACGGATCGCAAAGTGGTTACGTGGGGCTTCGCGATAGAACGTCTCCTCATTACGGAAACAACGCTCGGGACCTCGTATATCAGGTCTAATCTAGCCGGCCATTACTTTCCACGAATTACAAATATCAAAACAATTTATTTCTCGGCGGCCGTCACGATCATCTACGGTGAAATTATGACGACGCGAATAACTTTCGGCGACCAATGGGAAAACCGCGAGGTAACGTAAACGCGACAACGTTGCACATTCTTTTGTAACGACGTGCAGTTATATAGTTAATAATTATTCACTTTATATAGTTAATAATTATTTATGTTCTAGATACAGATAATATAAAATAGATAATACCGAAAATAGGTAAATGTTTATCTCGACTAACATACTAGAGTCAATTGTATTTTCCATTGAACGACAATTACAGCAACTAGTTGGCAACAGTGCGTATCGCTGTCGCGAAATCGTGAATTCAAAAACACGTGAATAATTGCTGGTACGGTCCGATCGTGTTTCACAATCTTCAGTTATCCGGAAGTTTGTGGCTTAGTGTCGTGCAGCAGCGGCGCAATTAATAAGAGATCCGATTCGAAATAGCCGCAGAGAGACGGTGGAGCGATCGCGATCGGTATACGGGCCCGGACGGAAATTGATAATTCATCATGTACATCCGACCAGAATTCGATACTCCGTTTCGACAATAAAATCGTAACCACCGGAGACCGAAAACGTCGGTGCCACCGAGTGTCGCCTTTTTTTTATCGGGACAACTTTTCCCTCGGGTGGCAGTCGCGGAATATTGTGTCGCATACAAAATTTAAATTTCACCGCGCTGATCACTCGCGATTAACGAGGGAATCGTAATTATCGGTTCCCCGTCGGCGAGGCTTTATTCCGGGCGAAAAATAGGCGACAGGAGCGCGCGAACCACGCGGAACGTAATAAACTATTTGAGCGGGTGAAGGAACTAATACGTAATTAATAGTTGTACGAGCAAATTTTTGGGCAGTCAGAAGCTTTGACATTCTAATAACGAAACCGGAGCAACTATAAAAAGATCTGTTGAATTTATGCAACTCTTATATCTTCCAATTAATGCAGACAATTTTTCTCGTTGCATTCATTTCGCACGTACGAGCTATAAATATCTTCATAAACTCCTGGAAGGCGAAATTTCACTGTAATCGTCTCTATCTCACGTGCGCGAAGAAATAAATTTGAGTAAACGAGACGATTCACTCGAGCGAAACATGCAGGACGCGATAAACTATCGTATTTCATTGTTCCTCTCGCGGTCTTCGTGTTGTCTCGCAGAGGCTATGACTCATGGGTCAATAGTGGATTTTTCTCAAAATTCCTACCTATCTCTGTTGGTGAAATATTCGTCACAACGAAACAATATTCTTCTCCAGCACTGTTTTTATTAAATATTGTGATCTGCATTCCTTATTCTATTCTGAGCCTTTGGCCAACATTAAAAACATGTATGGTAAGGCCGGTGCTTTTCAGACCACCGTGTGCATTGTTTCACAACTATACCAAAAACGAGCTGGCTCGAACAATACAAAAAAAAAGGCATCTCGGAAGCTAGGAGCGCACAATCGAAAACACTCGAAAACACGCCACTTCGATTTCCCGTTCGAGTTTATGGCGCGGCGTGAAAACGGTAGCGGGTTACTCGTAAATTCGGCCGGAAAGCTCGCATTTAATATCTCGCGGATTACGCGTTCGCGTATTAATACGGATGCAGTTAGGCAGATTTGAAATTCGCCGGCGGATCGATCGCCGTGGCCTCGGCCGTGTAATGAGTCCAGATTGTTTATAACGTTGTTTATCGGCCGGCCTTGTCGACTGTATTCCGGAGTTTATTCCTCCCATATATTGTATCCGGTGGTTCGCGTCTCCGCCGCGTGACAAGCAATTAATGTAAACGCGTCGCGACCCGCTATCTGTGCCGTTAACGAGACGACGTTTTTGTTTAAATAATGCAGGGGCCGCGCGCGATTGTTAGCCCTTTGCCGCCGAAACTTTTGTCGCCGGCGTTCCGGATCATAATTAAAAAGTACGGTCGCTGCCGCATTAGTCAAACGAGAGCGGCCGAGGCGCAACGATTTTAATTTACTATCAAAAATTGAGGGAAGCACATTTTATTAGAATCTTTATTTTCTTTTTTGTAACGTAAGCGCGTTTAATGTCTGACGTGGCGAACTCCACAACTCCGGCAATATTTCACGCGAACTTTTATATTTCACTCGGACGTTTATCTTAAAACATGCGCGTAAGCATTTTTATAATTTCGCTAATGGTAAAATGTGTGCAATTTATCTCCGGCCGGTAGTTGCGCGCGTCAGAAAATAAAGAAATATTTGCCTCGTCACGGAGTCAATAAATCGATTACGCAGAAACGCTCAACATTTAATGTTCACAATATGGATATGATATATCCGGCGCTAGTACCGAAAGGGTTAAACCGGACCACCGTGAGTAAGGTCACACTTTCAGCCAATAAAGAGACAATAAAGAACGTCGCCACGTTCCGTTCTCGCTCGCCCGATCGATGATCCGAGTCATTCATTTGTTTCACGCACACAGCCATGCATTCGTGTTCATCTTATTACTATACATTCATGCAACCGCACACTCCTTCTTACACACCATACACTCTCGCCCATACTATACACTTACAATCGGGACGTAATATTGTAAAGTCCCGCGGAGATAATTGCCGCGAGTTATCGTTCTTTCCACCGCGGTATCGGCTTTATAGCCCGGAATTATATTCACACCTCGCGCCATTATTAAACATTAACGAACTGTCTGTACGAGGCGCTTAATCCGCTTTAAAGACTGCATTTACCAGGCTCTGATAAGGCTTCCGTAGTTTCCCGACGGTCAGGATAGCGTGTATACGTATAGTATATTGCTCGAGAGCTTCTGCCCTGGCTCGTAACAAAGCTCCGCGCAACACTGACCCCGGACCTCTTATGAAAACACGGACCGATTTTGCAACTTCGCGGTGCCTTTACACGGAACAGAATGTTAGTCGAGATATACTCGATACACAAATTGGGATCATCTGCTCACAAATGAGAAGGCTATTCGCGGAATGGAATTGTTTTCGTCGCTATTCCGAGTACCTGCATCGCGCGAGTTCACGGGTATTGTGCTAGATATGTAACGTGTCTGACCGGAGACTGAACATTACTACTTGCGGTACAACCTACTATAGGCGGACTATTACTATTTATGCTGGCTCTGCTCACCTGTGGATTACAAGTCTACGCTTTGCTGCCTTATGGAACCTACCTGGAAGAAAATGAATAAATTATTGGTATAGTTAGAATGGCTTCTATGATTACAGACAGTCGGACGCTACTTGAAATTTATCTGTCTAGTTCTCGAGAGTAGTGGAACGGTTAATTTTACCTGTTAACACGTCAACTCCTGTGTAAAACCATATATGGGCGACGGAATTGTTTGTACAGGTTTTTCGATACATTATGGAAAGCGTTGAAAAATTATAATGTCGTAAAGATAAACTTTTCAAATTTCAGATATTGTAGTGAAACGCGTGAAATTTATCTCAGTTTAAATCCTGTAAAATTACCAGGGTTACGAGACTGTCAGTAATATTTTGCGATTACGTTCTTGAAATGCATAATCGTGAAAAATTTTAAACGAAGTGGGATACATGTAACGACCATTATTTCGTATTTTCACGAAAGCACCAAAATTACTTTCGCGCGAGTGCTTATTTAAAATCATGATTCCCAATGCACGTCATAATTCATGAAATCTCTCAAATCTTTTTGTACAGGTTTCAATCGATTAATAAAAGGTATATGAAATGATAATTACAGCAGAGCATTGTAACTATAAAGACTATTAGCGGAGAAAGTAATGACTGCGACCATAATTTGCATATTCGATGAGTCCTCCAAATTGAAGCATGTTAACAATTTAGCTGTCGCATCATTCCCATGTAGGTCGCGCAATTATTAATCCGTATTTAAAAATTAATTTTCGGGCCGCCGCATCGACTGACCAAGTATTCATTTTCATCACCTAATATATCAGTGTCACTTGATATACACCATCTGACACGTGTACAAAATAAAATACAAAAGGAATCAAAGTATGAGAATTCTACAATTATACTGTAAAATTGTACCGTCAAATTCAAGTCATCATCATTGTCATTGTCGCGTACATGTTTATATCCTTTATCTATTCGAGTGCAAACATAATTATAAAAAAATAACTCCTTGTACTATAATAAATCGCCCCACTCTACAAATCTTGATTCTCGTAGCAATCTAGGTAGCAACGTCCGCGGATCCCTTCTAGCCACTCCAATTAATGTATTAATCATGGTACCCCACGATTGGCCGAATCTGACAACAAAATCACGAGCGCAGCAAAAGCACCGCTTTCTGTGACCGGAAAGTGGGCGCGTGTTGGCTCTTGCCGTGTAATTTCGATGTAACATATTAAGCGGAGCTCTATATTAACTGAATCTGTTCGAATAGTGTACACAGTAAACACACTCCACACGGTATTAGAACCTGCACGCATATTCAGTGGGATATCTTTGGTTGGAGATTGGGCAATCATCGTGTCAGCGAGAACGCATTCGATTAAAAGCATAACTTGGTCACGGTGGCGGGTATCGTTTCGGAGGTAGCTGGAGCGGCTGGGAGCGAAGATAATCGATCATCGCCGCCGGGCCTAGCGGGCGACAAACAGCGAGCGTGTCGATGTCGCGAAAAGCGGCCAGCGACAAAGGTTCGCTCCGCTCCGCTGACCGTTTATGGATTATCGATTCGCGTATGATTACGAGCGTGAACCGCAGCGAGCAGCCAGCGGCCGAATCTTTCGCCGTTGAAACATTTAGTTCACGAATCGTCGATGCTCTGCGTGGCGTTCGCGCAGCACGGCGAACCAGCGGCTATGGAATAAGATGAAAAGGAGGACCAACTTTGTCTTTAGTTCTGTAATGTTAATATTTTGCCTCAGATATTCTGGAATAAAACATAAAGGTTCACACAAAGGTAATACATTCGTACTCTCGGCGAGAGTTCGTTACTGGCGGCTGCACGCTAGCCGTTTATAGAAATATAATCTCTCGCGGGAGCTCATAGAAACGAACGTTAACATCGCAGAAATTTCCTGGTGACGTAACCGTAATTGGTCCAGCCCGCCTTCTTGCAACGTGCTCGCGGCAAAAAGAGTGAACGAGGCCGACAGACGCGGCGCCGGGTCTCCGCGGAATCTCTGGGAGACACGCCGGGCAACGCGGGCCAATTAACGAACGTCTCCGGAACGATCAAAGTGAAATCGCCGGACAAAAGAGTCTCGCGGCAGAAAATGATCATCCACGGTGAAATTCGAATGACTGTTGCGGGATCGACGTCGTTGAAATTCCAATTGTACCGGAAGTTTAATCAATACAACGAAGTACAGCGATCCGATGGAAATTTCGCTAGCGTGCTTAATTGCATTCCGAATTGTTTTTTCCGCGGCCGCGATGTTCCCGGTAATTCCATCCACGGGCTATCTCGAATCAATGTGTCGCTATTATATCCGAAATAAAGTCTTACTTTCTCGTGTTTTCGTTTTACTGTGCGAGAAGATTTATGTGCACCTGCACGTTCTCCTTATTATAGTTCCATTTATTGTGATTTTAAAGAAATGCACTGCAATTGATTCAACATTTGCCGTAAACGTAATGGTTCTTGAGCAATTACAGCATTTCCTACATCATCCAGGGATCCCCGTCCATCTCGGACGTCGTTCGTCCCTTTTGTTTCGCGATTGGTTTCCATAAAAACCGCGGTGGCGTTCAGGAGGCAGTAGCGATCAGTCGAAGCTCGCAGACAATTATTGTATATACATGCCGCGGCCCACTTTCCAGTTCTTATAATGCTTCCCCGGCAGATCGTTTCCTCCGCCGGGGGAAAACGGCGGCGCAATACTTGGATGGGTCGGACAGACCGGACTGGCCCTCGGCTCTCGAGCGGCGACCAAGCCAAAAGCTGCAACGGTCCGGGGGAAGAAAATGAGGTCGGAAGGGAAACAGAGAGGAGAATATGCGACTCGTTACCTCGATTTTCAACGAGCCGCGCAACCGTTACTCGCCTTTCCGGGGAATCGTTTGTTCGTCCACCTCCTACTCCTGGCCAGTTCCTCTGTTCGCCGTCCGCTACACGGTCGCGCGATTCATCCGAGGCCATATGTTACGCGATGGTTGCACAATGACGCGGTAATGCGAGCCTGAAAGACGACGGACGAGAAAACGCTCGCGAGAAAGCTATCTCTCAATACCCAGGGCCCCGCGTGCCTGAACCCCACGGACTTCGGAGCTCATCGCGGATGCAGATATGCGTGAATTTTAATGGTCGAGTTCTACCTCCGAGTTGGCTCCGAACCGCCCTCGCAACCCCGGCTTTTTTCCCGCCCCCACCTCCTCACCGCGCCCCTCCCCGCGCTGCTACACGCCACGGTGGAACGTGTGTCGACCGGGCAGAACTTTTGACTTTGAGCCCTGAATCGCTGATGACGCGCCACGCATCTTGATCCCTGAAACTATCCCTTTGGCCGGAGAAGAATGCATAATGCTCGATGGAACTCGGGGGGCTTGCGGCGCGCGCCGTTCCGCATCTTTCGCGAATTTCGGATATAACTTTTGGCTAGCCATCAATTTCGATCGAGATTTACTAACCGAGATAATGCCTGTTTGGTTTTAGTTGTTCAAATACTTCATAGCTTTTGCGAATTTTTTAGAGAATTTAGAAAGGTTGTTAGAACGAAAGATTAATACTTTGTCTTGGAACAAATTATTTTTACTGATCAAATTATTTTACTGATCATTGATAATTATCAAACTTGATTAACGAAACTAAACGAAGAAATAGAAGAAACAAGAGTCGTCTTATTCGATCAGAGAAATTATTAAGTACGACAAAGTGCTCTCCAACGCAGTCGCGAAGGGAGTCTTAGCACAAAGGGTGAAACCATAATGAGAGGTCCCCGCAAGACGGTCGGATCCCCAAGCAAAGATCGCCAACGTTCTCGTGGACAAACTAGTTACGACGCGGAGAGTATTAAACAGCAATGTTAAAAGTTTTCATTTACCGCGCGAAAGCGGGGTTCGCCTCCAATCAAATCTGCATGCAGATTCGCCGGGGTCGCGAGAAAAAAGCTTCGTAAAGGGGGCAGCGGCCGGGTGTCTGGCGGGGGACACGCTGGCTGCGGGGCCGAGGGGCCGAGGGGCGCGGTGGGGCGCGGAGACGGGAAAGTGGCGCATTATACACAATAAAGGAGAAACAAGAGAGTAACGTCAGACACACTTAACGTCGGAACTTTTTGCCGGCGGCTCGGCCCATCCTTCTTCCTGCTGGCGCGGAGAGACGAGAAGAATGAAAGGGCAAGAAGGGGGTCGGTAAATCCAGAGGCAGGATTTAAAACGTTCCTGGGTCGGCCTGTAAAACAGACACCACGACGGCGACGCTGACGACGCCGCTGCACCGCGCGCACTGCCTGCCGGACGGAGCAGCGCCGACAAAAATAATTTCTTTGAACCGAGAAAATTATGCCGGGTATCTTTCATCTGAAAATGGAAAACTCGGGCTGGCGGGCGCACGCGGCGGCCGCTCCCATGATTCATATCGTTCCATTGTTCGGCACCGATGATCCCTGATACGCTCAGAAATTGAGCAAGCTCCTACATCGGTCCCAATTATTCGCTTGTTTGTACGAAATGCCGTTGGAGAAGGTAGAAGTCTCAAAAAAAACGTCGGGAGTAATCTCCGTACGTAACACAGTTGTCAGCTCCAGTAGAATTGAGTATTCGCAGCTGATTGAATGCAGTTGGGCTACACGAGAATTTCACAGTAATTCAATAGAAAATATATCGGCGAAGACTGACTGCAATATTCGAAGTTCTGTTCGTTTCTCAATAGACCGAAGTTCTAAGCTGTTCGAAGTTCTGGTGATATGTTCTGCGCGAAGTTCTAATTTACTCTGCTTAGTTCCAAGTTCTAGTTGGAAGTGCTTAGCCCTTGCGTCCACGATACGCGATTGTCTGCCAAAGAAATTGTGACAATTAATTTCTTTGGCAATGACATAAACAGATCGAATTATTAGAATCTATGAATCTCTATCTACCGACCTGATAAATATTTCCTTGTTGATATTGTAAATTCCTTGCGAACGTGTTAATTATTCCTATTCACTGTCGGAATCTACGGCTGAGAAAACGCAGAGTCGATTAGACAAGTCCATTATGAATCAGTGGAAAGATAGATTTCACGGTGAAAGATCGACGCGAAGTGTTTCCTCGATATTTTCGCGACTGGCATCAACCGACACGGGTTGCAGCTGTTTTACCCGTCCCGATTTTCGGAATTCCGCAGAGCTGCCCGGCAGCGGTTAAATTCCTGGTCGAATTAAAAAAAAAGAAACTATACGTGGCCGGCCCCTCGGTCCGTGCGCAATGCTTGGGAAACGGCACGGCGAAATCGATCAACCGCCTCTCCCTGAATTAATGAAGCCGCGGTTCAACGTCATAAATTCAACGGACATCGAATTCGACACGCGTTGCCCTGTCAGCCGAACAGTAGCGATCCCGGAGCGCCCGTGTCAGGTATCATCGAAACGAAACAAAGAGTCCAGAGTATCGAAAGCGATCGACGTCGAAATTAGCAATATCGAGAGCGACGGCCGGAGCGAGCAGCCGCCGTCGCGGGGACTGGCACCGTTCGGTTATCTTTTATTTCCTGGAACTATTCAGCTGCCGGTTTCATCGAGAAATCAACCGAAAGCTGCTCGAATCATTGTCAGGTCGTCCCTTTTGCCGGTCAAGCTCTGCAGAAGGATCTCGAGCGACGTTCCCTTGCTTGGTCCTTGTTACGGGCTTTCCTTATATAATCGCCTGGCACTCAACGTGTTAAACTCTTGGGCACGACGCGCCATTATAGCGGCTTTCATAGACATATTTCAAACCGCATACTATTTAACAAAGTCGTCATCCAACCAAATGAAAAAAAATTCAAAAGGTGCTCGAAAACGCAAACACAGTCTTGTGAAATGACATAAAACATAAACGTGAGCGCGCGCGCGCAACGGAAGTTTATTATTCCGGTGAAACTGCGATGAAGACAAGCGAGAAAACCCATGCATCAACGCAATAAAACACACCGGTAAAATTCATACAGAAATCTGCGTGGCACTTGGCGCATAAAAGGGTACCATTCCGTCCACGATAAATAATAAATAATCGCGTCTATTAATTACGAACAGGCGCGGTGTTTTATAAACGCTATCGATCGGAGCTTTCTCTTTCCTATTACACGGGAAGATCGTTTGGTTGTGTGCGGGCGGGCGGGCGCTCGGGCTCGTTTGCTCGACGCCGGTTTGCACCGGGAGCTGTAACTCGCCGCATTCTCGACGAGTTCGTCGACCAGACGCCTCGATATGGGAAACGGGATGATGCACAACCCCGAAACGCAACTTGCTCGCGGAAACACAACGGGGGAACAGAGGCTCCCATCCGTGAACTCTGTGTCCGGGTATCCGAGTTCCCAGCGAACCTCGTCTCTTTTTAACTTCTCTCTCTCTCTCGCGAAAACACTCGGCCCTGGCCGGCTTTATCCGAGGCGTAATTATTCAGCGACAAATGCGGAATTGAATAAATTTCTGCGCCCGGTGGAGCCGCATTCAGTCCAGGATACAGGGGACAATAAGCGGTCGTTAATTCCCCGGTAAATCGAATCCTTTATCGGAGGACGCCGGTGGGTCGCCATAATGGAAGAACAAACGCTGGAATTACAAAGTACCGGTCGCGAATCATCGCCGATACATTAACGTCCGATGCTTAAAGTCGGCTGTCTGTTGGAGACACTGCGACCCACTGGCTGCATTCTTTCCCCTAGATCGGTGTTTATCTGCTCCACTTGCATACCAACTCGACGGAGAGTGGTTCTCTTACTTCGACGAATGAAATTCCAACGATATTTCCGTCTGTGTTTTGTATTATATCATTTGCCGAATTTAGTTGTGCGGCGACTATAACAAAACTCGAAATATGATTGAGTAGAGAATTTAGGAAGTAGCGAATGGAAGGTGCGAAGGGTAGGAAGTGTGAATATCACATAATTTTCGTTTATTAGTTGACACAATTTGGCAAGTTCACTTACACCGATCCACTAATGTCAAAACCCAATAAAATCATTGCTACAAGAATTTATTATTAAAATTGAAAATACTATTTCTACAACGTTGCTGTCGCCGATACATTTGTAACACGAAGGCAAGAAATTATTGACAACGTCGAAGGAGTTCCGGGAGACGTTCACCGCGAAGGGAAACTAAGGACATACGAAGACAAATTGGAAAGAGCGACAGCGGAGACGCGATTTTAAATTCCGGTGGAGCTTCGGTATGAATTTCCTCTCAATTACACCGAGAGGATTTAGCCCGCGGTCCCGTCGATAGAAGAAAGCGATTATTTAAATTGATACTCCTCGACAGGGAGACGGTTAAGACGTCGGAGCAACAACAAAGACAAGAAGCCGGCTGGCTCGGCCCGCCCGAGGCCCCGTGAAAGTGGTGGCTCAGACTCTCTAATCGTCTTTGAAAGTATAGAGATGAAATCTCGATCAATGGATTAAGTGGAAATCGACGCCCGAGGCCGACGGTCTGAAACTCGATGGGCTGCTGATTCGCGGAGAGAAGACTAATACCACTTTTAAGACGAATCAAACGCGAAACACGGGGATTGGCGAATCGGGAAACCTTAAACGTACTTTGTCTTTTGATTTGTCGAAGGCAAAAGGCTCGCGATGGTATTTTGTTTCTGCGGAGACTGTATTGCGATTTGGAAAACTTTTGGAAAAGAGACATTTTCTCCTGTTCCGCAGCAAGTAATTTTCTGAAAAATGCTTTTGAATTTATGTGCTTGAAGTAGAGAATAATTACGGTGCACGGCGTCATCGACTATTTGTGAGAACCTCCGCAGCTACTTAACGTTAGACTACCGGCTCCGCTCCGCCATTCTGCTTAAAGCGGAATAGCTTTTTGCGAAGTTTCCCCGCGAGTCTCGTGGCCCGCGCTACCAGCAACCCTGGGATGCATTCCGGCCGCCTGCAACGATCATCGTTGCACGGCTCGTCGCGCATCAAACGCACCATGCGATCCTAGGGGGGTCGTTTCGGTGATTTTGACTAAACAATTCAAACCGGTCGGACGCTATTGCCGCGCGCCACGCGGTTTGGATAAATCCCGCCACGGCCGGGACGGGGAAAAATTATTTTCCTCCGGAGTGAGATTCCCCGTTCGAGAAGGGACCCCGAACAAGATTAGCGGGGCCAGCGGTCGCTAAAAGATTCCGAAAGAAAGTTGGGCTAAATAATCCAAACGGCGCGAAGCACGACGTTGTTTTCTCCCACGGTCTCGATAAATTTCGGACGACTCGAGACAGGCGAAATTATTTCTCCCCCGGGCGTAATCCCCGAAAGTCGGAAAAAATTGAGCAACAAGATTACGCCCTACCGGCCTCGGAAGCGACAGACCCTGAAAGATTCAGGCTAGTCCGCCGCGGAGCGGATCAAAAGTCAGTCGATTAATGTTGCATGGTGACGTCGGAGCACGAGCAAACAAGGCGACAAGCAGGCGCGGACTCCGTTCCGCTTCTATCCGATCCGTGCCCGCTCGCAGTCGTACCAGTTCTCTTACTTTAATGCCCTCCTCCATACCCCGAGAGAGAGAGAGAGAGAGAGAGAGAGACCACCACCGCCACCGCATCCGCAGCACCGCACTCGGACTTCTCCTTTATCTCTCGAATCCCCGAAGGAACGTGACCGCAGCCTCTTGCTACGGGATTCTTCGCGGAACCCACTTTATCACCGGCTGTGCTCCCTGTTTACCTGCTCGTAATGCTCCTTAATTGTCGGCCGAAAGCTCCGGACAGAATGACGATCCGTTATTGCCCACGACTGGTTAAATAATTGCACTTCGCCGGGCATCGAACAGTTCTCGCTTCTTAATTGAAAGCCCCGCTCCGTCAACGGAGGAGGTCATTCGGTAATTGTTTAGGTTTAGTGCCTTCGTTGCTTTCAATTCTCTTGAACTATGTTGTCAAGGTGGTCATTCGACAGGTGCTTCAATCTTGCTGACTTGTTAATATGTTTTTTTAGATTTGTATAGTCGTAGACGTCCTGTCAAAAGCCATTTTAAACGAAAGCGAATTTATGAAAGTGAAATTCTCATTGCCATGATTTCATGATTTGCGTAAAGAAAAATTATATTACGAAGATCATCCGTCTTATATTATCTGCCCAAGGCATCCGATTTACATAATTCTACATAACTGAATAGTAACCGTAGCTGAGATTGAAACTGTAATATTAGTCTAATAACCGAAAATTGATTATGAAACCTGGTAAAAGCAATTACATTTAAATTAATGTAAACAGGGAAGTTGCTCGCGGTAATGCTACTTTTCTTCGTTGGAAAATGGAGCTGAAAAGTTCAAGCCTGATGAATTCTGCAAAACTGGTTGACAGTAACGGGTGGACTAAGTTCCGCGTCAAGTCTCCGCTAGCCCCCCCCCCTCCCCTCCCCCCCTCCCCTCCCCTCTCCTGCCCCCTTGTTCTTGTTAATTAGTAGGCGGGGTCGAAAAGTTCAACTCTGATGGATTCTACAAGCGTGGATGACAGTTACGACTAGACTTGCAGCAGGGTTGAATCTGTCTACAGTTAATCCTGGCTTAGGTTACATGAAGAAGTCTTATCCAGCGGATCCTCTTTTGCCGAGCAAGAAGAAAGTGCCCTAATTAGAGAACAACGTCGAAAAGATCGAATCTAGCGCATGCCACGAGAACGGATAAGTGTCGCAGTTGCGCTTGAAAAGAGTCTAGCTCTGGCTGGGATGTCTAATAGAGATTAGGTGTATGATTAGTTAGTAGTATCGTAGTATAATACAGTAGTATACTATGTGATGCTATATTATAGTCGTCGAGCTGGCGGAAACCGTCTTTGCTTCGAGATAGCGACGGCTTCGAGCTGCGTTCGAAACAGTGAACTAGTTACGAAGCGTGAACTTCCGAATTTTTTTTTTACTATATCACTATACTCAGTTACGGTTGGAAAGAGTCTAGCTCTGGCTAGGATGTCTGATCGAGATTAGGTGTTGGGCCAGAGAGACATTCTACCCTCGCAAAATGTCACTCTTCGTCGTGGCAACTGATTCCGAATTGGGGCACGGGCTCGGAAAGTGAAGGCTGTCTGATATTACGGAGCTAGATTGTTGACAACATGCTGCTAGGATGAGTCTGGATTAGGTTTGTATTATGTACGCGTTTGGGTCGGGTAAACCGATCCTCGCCGGCCGAGGCTTCGACGTTCTAAGCTGTATCTATTAGGATGCGACTACGAAACTCCGTAGTCGAGGAAGTAGCCGAGAAACATAGAAGTCGATCAACAGGGTATCGATTCCCGAAGTTCGCGGCAGCTCAGGGAGGGAGGGGGGGGGGGGGGGGGGGGCTGGCGTTCGGAGGAGCGCGTGGTAATATGAAACGATAATAGTCATTGTTATTTCATTAGAGGGGAAGTAACGAGGTTTGGGGACGGGGTTTCATTGCCTTCCTTTTAAGCCACGGCACGTTTTGCGAGATTAACGGGAAAGAGAGTCGTCCCCGGCAGTAACCGAGCCATT
Source organism: Augochlora pura (assembly GCF_028453695.1). Lineage (NCBI taxonomy): Eukaryota > Metazoa > Arthropoda > Insecta > Hymenoptera > Halictidae > Augochlora > Augochlora pura. The sequence goes on from NC_135773.1 coordinate 26,037,119, forward strand.
GTTGAATCACGCCGCAGCCCTTAGCTTGGAGCACGGCTGCGCCCCCACGCGTACTGGCAATTATTGCATCGTTAAAGCTCTTTGTTATCATTTCGAACTCCCCGTGTCCTGGCTCGGTCCTAGCGCGCCACTCTCCGACCAGACAACCTGCGTGCGGGGTCAACGCCTTCGTGTTTTCTGTTTGTTCGCGCTTCTGAACCGAAGCCGTCGGATGAACCCTTCGTTTTGAAAGTGACCAAAGTCCATTTACTTTAAATTCATTTTTCGACCATGTCCTTTTCCACCAAAAACAAAATAAAAAAGTGTCAGTATAATAACTGTGCTCTTCGAAAGATTAAACAAGTCCTTCCTTTATTAAAAAATTGTGATAAATCTCACGAAACAAAATCTTCCAAAAATAGTTGGGAAAATGTTCCACTTATCTAGTTTGGTTTCCAGTTTGGTATTCCGAACAAAGTCAATAACTGTTAATCAAATAAAACGAAATCAAACATTTCACTCCACCTAGAAACTGAAAACCTGGTGAACTTTCGCCAGTGGAGCATACTAGGACTAAAAGCACGCAACAATACGCGAAAGCTTGATGCAACCTCGCTGCCATTCCCCAACGGCAGTGTTATTTTTATTATTTCAATATTGTTAGCGAACAACGCGGCCCACCGAGCTACAGTGTACGGAACCGATACGACTCGTAAACTGTAGTTCTCGTCGGAGCACTTCGCGGTTTGCCAGGCACTCCGAATACGACAAAGCGAACCAACGAACTGTTGACTTTGCCTGTACGGTGCCGCGCGGAGCTAGCGTGTGGCGTATCGAGAGCAAATCGCCGCCCGGAGGCGTCGGAACCATCCCCGGAGTTCGGTGTCGTAAACTGACGGACGAGCGTGACCCTCGGAGCGTCGCGGCGCCGCTAAAAACCGCGTTAATCGAAACGGGTCGTAACTGTGTGGCCCGGGCGTGGGCGGCCTAGGGGTTGGATCTCGGCTTTCCCCGAGGAAACGTTCCGCGACGCTTTCGCGTGTTCCGACTGGGATGCGGAGCTTTAACGGTCCCGCAATTATTTTCACCGCGGCCGCGGTAAGCCCGGGCCTCGTATAAAACGTCACCTCCAGCGCTGGCGAAGGATCAGGGTCGAATCAGAGCAAAAGCCGAAGACCGAGGGCGAGATAGATAGAGAGAGCGAGATGGAGCGAGATGTATATATAGATAGAGAGAGAGAGGAGGGACGCGTTCGAAGGAGAAACTCTGGAGCGCTGGTCGTGGTCGCGGGGGTGGCGGGCAAGTCGGAGGGGAAGAAAGGCGGCCCGCGGTGGCGTGGCAAAGAACTTCTCGCTCTTTTTCTACCCGCTTTCTGCCTTGTCCCGCGGCATTTTCATTCGCTGGTCCACTGGCCGTGGAAAGTCTTTTTTAATGACTGCTCTCCGGTCCAACCGCGACCAGAAGGAACGAGGGGTTACGCAACGGTGGGACGAGGCGGGGGAGCGGGGCTGGAACGAAACAGGCTATAAGACTTGTTCGCTTAAAGCGAGTAGGAACCATTAGAGAAGAATATAATCTTTTTTACGCTGTCTCTGGCCTGGCCCCTGTCTCGCGGTCCGTGCCTTATGCCCTCCGTTTCTCTGCTTTTCTCCCTGACCGATTCTCTTTCCGCCCTCGCTCTCACTCTCTCTCTCTCTCTCTCTCTCTCTCTCTCGCCGTTCTCTCCTCTATTTCTTTTCTCCGCAGGATCCCGTTCCGTTCCCTTTGTAGCCACGGTCGTAATTCAAAAAGTTTTGTCGGATTAAAAATGTGACCGGACTGTCGCGATGGAGGAGGTCGTTCGCTTTCGCCCGACGTCTTTGTCTCTTCGTTCTTTTGCCCGGCTTTTGTACACCGTCCTCTCCCTATGGATAGAGCCCCGCGCCGCTCCCCACGCCGCCCGAAACCTCTCTCCGGCCCTCCTCCTTCTGCTCGTCAGCTGCTCTAACGGCACTCGACGAGAAATTTTTCGCGGCAGTCAGCTCTATTTGCGCGGCCGGAAGACGGCTGCGGCGGGGCGGGTCGAGACGGAGGGGCGGGACCGAGGGGCGCGACGGGGAGGATGAAAGAGCCGCGGAAAATAATACAAAAAGTTTAATTAGGATCGGTCGGGTAGGATCGACGTCGCGCCGGCTTCCGTCGCGTGTAATCGAAATTCGAGAGTTCCCTGACCCCGTGAATGACCGGGAAGCTTATTAGCGAGATGTCGTCATCCGCTCGCCGCCGCCTCGTCGTCCCAGCCTCCCCCGCGGTAAAGGTCGCCGGGATGATCCCCGGATTCGCGGGCGACGGAACGAGAAAATCGTGGCGTCGTTTCTCCGAATAAATGGCAAAGGACCGCCCCGAGGAGCTGCGGCGGCGCCCTCCGGCCACGAAACGTGGAGGCTGCTACGCGACGCGTACTTGCGGCTGTATCGTAAAGAACGGTTCGTTGGAGCAAAGGGAAGATTAAATTCGGCCATCCCACGGGTCAAAAGATTATAATCATTCTGTAACTCGTTGAAAATTGAGGACACTTTCCGAATTCCTTTAATAGATATGGTCTTGAAAATGTGTTCATAGAATTCCAATATTGCGATTACTGTCACGTTACAAATAAAGTATGACAGTATTTAACTATATCAGATAAATATTTTTACTGAAATCCTAACTACAGTCATCGCCTTAATTTTAACAAAATTAAGTATATTAGAACAAACTGGTAGTAAAACAAATGTATCAAGATCCTACGATGAAGAAATTTATGAAGAATTATATAACAGTTGCTTGAAATAAAACGTTATGCGAAATTCGAAAGGCATGTTGTCCACAGAACCGAAGTAAACCGAGGCTCGACAGTGGGCACCAAGTGAAAGATGGCGCGAGAAGTTAGCAAAGCCATTGTCCTCGAAAACTAAAATTAAAGCACAGTTGAAGAGCCCTCTCGCTGAATACAATTTCTAGCACCGGTGTAGCCGGTTCATCTTGTTAACGCGAGCCATATTCGGCGAAAGAAGTAATGCCGGTGGGAGTAAAAGCGCATTTAAACTTTTGAAACGAGGCTGCGGCGTTTACTTGGTCCGCCGCCGTAGGAGCCGGCCAGCAGCAGCAGTAGCAGCAGCAGTTTAAGCATCGTTTTTACGAGGACGATCGCGTCGAACCCGTAAACATGTTCCCGCAACAGGAATTTATCGTATCCACCGGGACATTATCTGTCCCTTCGATCCTCCGTGTGGCTACCGCGGATCCGCGGGGCGCGTCGCCCCGTTGGAAAATCGATAAACTCGCGCGTCGCATGTCGCACGTTTATCCGGCATCCTATTTAAAGGCGCAGTTTCGCGGTATTACGGCGGGGACCGGCTGAACTGGATATACATGGTCGGACAACGCAGAGTCCCAGCGATTATTAACGAATTCCGGCACGGCCGGTCCTCGCATACCCCCCCGATCAGCAATCGCGTTCGCAAACCCGGGATAATTGCCGCGGGTATAGCCGGTCTAATACGAGTATTCGCGGGGACGCGCAGCGTTTATCGGTCCGCGAATTCGACGGTGACTCGATCGGGGAAAAAATCGAGGAGCCTCGTCGAAAACCGATTCCCCCTCGGGGGTAGGTGGGACCACCCGATGGAAGAGTTTCCGGATCGCGTGCCCGCCCGACCGTGGTTAATAGCCGGAATTAACCGGTATTAGTAATGGAGAACTTGAGAATGTATAGTTTCTGCGCCAAGAATATCGGCCGCCAGCCGTAAATCACGATATGCGGCATTAATTCCCTCGGATAACTAGAGTTCCCGCGGCTGCTAACGAAAGGACGACTTTCCTGGCGTGTCCTCGTTTTAACCGCGTTTTGCACGGTCCGATTGTCAAACGGTCGCCGATCGGTGTATTACAACGCGGCGCCCGATAAATCCGCAAAGGTATAATTTGTTTGCGCACCGCCGCGAAAGATCGTCAACCGAACTCCATGCGAAGTTCCTTGTTAATTGAAGAATTCGCGATTAATTAGAGAGAAAGTCGCGTGCGCGCCGCGAATCGCGTGACAGGCATAAATTAGCCCGGATAACAAGCTGGATATTGGAATCGTGTAGATGTTACGAGTGGGGCCGCGCGCGATTGGCTGGACAATTTCAATCGGAATTCTTCATTAACTGATGTTCGAAAAGAGCTACACGGCCACGGGACCGGCATGGCTAATTAATGGGAAAATTATTTTTCGTATAGAACATGCGACGGTGAATAATTAATTAGTCCAAGTATCGCCGTTCGGTAAATAATCAAACACTCGGTTCAAGATCAAATTTTTCTTCGTTAGCAAAGTAAAACGTGACGAAACGCGATGACTAATTATTGAAAAAAAGTAATCCTTCCTTGTGAAATTTGTGATGGAGATGTATTAATTAAAACGAGCGACGCGGCAGTAAAAACGTCTGTGTACTCGGGGCAGTGCTTCTGCAAGGAAATTTGTCATCATTCGGGGTACGGAACCAGCTGAGACACCATAAATAAGGATTGAGGAAGTCGTTTTTGACGTCGGCGATGCGATACAGACGAATTAATTAGAAATTAATTAAATAGTAAAAACAAAGTAAGCAAATCTAGAATTAAAGAATTAATTTGCCCCACAAGAATGAGTCGTAATGAGTTTATTTTATTATTACATATATATATACTACAATTAATAATTATAGACAGTGTAGTATAGTTTTAGTCGAATAATAAATAACTAGAGTAAAGAGTCGAGTAAAAATAGCTCGGCACGGAACGTGTCAACAAAGTACAATCCGTGTAAAATTCTTCATCGATTCAAAGGTCCCATCGCGACAATGTTCGTAAGCCGTTTATACGTTGGTATAAACATATTCGGTATTAATAATTAGCCGGATGGTCAAATCTTGCAGGCAGCTTAAACTGTTATCTCGTAATTAGAAGTTGCCCACAGAGCTTCTTAGTTTTTAGTAAATGAGACGTTTGGGAACATACTGTATCAATGTTGCTTCTAACGAAGCATTTGCCGCAGGATTAGAGTTCATTAGGAAATGGAGACAGGAAAACTAATGGTACAGGACCAGTTACACGAGCTTAACAAAGATCACGTCGCACATCGTTGCAAAACAGAAGCGAATCGCGACTGCACAGCGGCGGAGCCCTTTTTACGGCTTTTAGAGAGACACACTCGCACGCGACACTTTTCTCTCACGCTGGGCAAGCGGAATTTCGACCGTTATCGCGAATAATTTATTGCAGGCCGTGGCCGGCCTGCAACTAATTCGTTTCGCGAATTTTAATTAAATAGCAGCGACCGACCGACCGACTAGTTTCCGACCAGAGAATCCAATGGGACACAGTGATACCCGCAGGTCGAGCTGTCGATAAATCAATCTTCCGGTCGCGGTAACGATACTAACTCGTGCGCGCGGACCTGTTAATCGTTCGCCGGCGATAGAAATTCGCGAACAACTTTCGTTCGCCCCGGTTACGATCAACCTGCGACGACGCTGGTGTCCTCGAGTTGCGCATATCATTTACGGGATGGCTCTCGGGTAGCGTGCTTGAGAAACCGATAACAACGTCTTCATCGTGATCACCGTTCCTCGCCCTCGCGCGCTGCCTGCTGCAATATCACGTTCTTGTTAGGTGTAATCGTTTTAACGTGCTCGTCGTCCGACATGTATTTTCGCGTTCTTGACAGGCACCGCTAAGTACCCCGACGAGACACATCTTGTCGAGGGAATATGCCTCCCCGTTAAATACTGAGGAGGCCCCGCTTTGCTTCGAACTAGTCGAATAAATTACGACGGGCGACGATCTTGCGCGGCATTGTGTCCAACTAACGATGGAATCGTGTACGCCGGGCTTACAAATTTCAGACCGTCACTTTCCTCGAAATGTACATTCGTTTCTTGGAAATGTTCGACCATAATCAGCGCCATGTTAACACTTTGCACTACACGAAATAATTGCAAAACACGAAACTTTGAGTAAAATCCGCAAAGCCACTATAATAACGCGCCGTGCCCAAGGGGTTAACGAGAAGCTATAAACACGATCGGAAGTCTTGACAGGCTGGGTCAGAATAGACCCGAGTGCCTTGTTGAACCGTTTAACATATTTTAAGGGAATGGAGATTGACGTCCTCAGAAAAATTATGGACTCTCATCTGGCCCGGCTCGAGTCGACGTTTCCTTATCGTTGCATAAAGAAGCCTTCCAGCAAGAATTCGGCCGACCATTAATCACCCGGCACAGCAAAAAGCTCGCGGAATAATGTGGCTAGAGGACTCTTCATCGGCTCGTAAATCCTTGAGCTCGAAGATGTGCACGTGTCGTTGCTAGACAAACTTCGTTAGCCGGCGATATCGAGTGGGACGTAAAATCATCGACAGATTAAGGTGTTCTCGATAGCACGGCATTGTTAGCACTCCACCACTACTATCACAAAGTGTTTTCGAAATTAGCTTACGCGTCAAAGTGTGCCGCTCCATTCAATCTTGCTCTTTCGTAGGAACAAATCTCGCGATTCTACCTATTAAATGGCGGTATTTTTTGACACCGTTTGTACAAAATGATGTGGTCTATATAAAAACAAAGTAACTCGTTAAAAATCATACACTTTTCAGTAATGGTTATGATTATACTAAAAGTTGGAGTGTTCAGAGGTTAAATTATGATAACACATGCAATTATCTTAAGCTTAGTTATAATACACGTATACCAAGACAAGTTTTCAACAACAATTAACAAAAAGCAACTGCAAAAAAGATAGAATCATTTCTCTGTTTGCTGAGACTAATTTTGATGGCACGTATTCACTCAAAGTACCACTGAAACTTAAATTCATCCAGTTGCTTAACTGTTTAAAAGAAGAGTTAAATATTGAACCCAGTCGCAACAGCGACCAATGTTAGTTACATCGTCATAGTTCCAGAAAACCTCGACTCACGCGTTCTCCGTTCTCCGTTCTCCAGGAATAAAATACTCCAGAATACCTACAGCAAAATATCGTTTCGTTGCTTCTCGCTCGAACCTCGTAGGACGAAACTGCAAATAAAGACGAATTATTATTTTCCTTTCGTTCTCGATCAGCGTGGACCGATCGGCTTCAGGAAATTCTATTTGGAGAGCTCGTACACAGCGCAGCGACGAGCCGACAACGAATCAAACTGTTATAGCATATTGCCAATATAGAAGATTCTATTTCCTATATCTCGAATCAGCCCTGGCGAGAAGAAACTTCCCGACACCGCGATATTGTCTTTCAACTAGTTTCCTCTTGGCAGCGGGCGGCGGCGGCGGCGGGCCGATCGATCGGCGTCGCGCCGCGTCACGGCGACGCTCGGGAAAACTTCTTTAAATAACCCGCGAAACATTCCGAGAGAAACGCGATATCCGTTCGGTGGCTGTGCCGGGTAGAAGGGTGAAAGAGGAACGGGGCGAGGGGGAGGTGGAGGGGGAGGTGGCGAGGAGGGCCGGCAGTAAGGTGTTCGGCCAATTTAAATATTTATCTGTCCGATACTCCTTTCACGCTTTTAGCCGCGGCCTCCTCTTACAGTGAAATCCATTACGGACCATTCGCCTACGATTCTGCAGCTGACAGCTCCATCAGCCCGCGCCGGATGATTGGACCGTGGAGAGTTTTGCTTGGTAAGAGATGCAGCCTTCCACCGGCTGGAATTCGCGCGGCCCACAATGCTTTTGAATTATTCCTTAGCTGCCTGTTCGCTCTCGCGATCGACGACGCTTCTTTCATTTTTTCTCCCCCCCTTTCCTTTTCTCTCGTCGTTTTCTCTCGTCGTTTTCTCTCGTCGTTTTCTCTCACCGGTGCCGAGAACGATGACGACGACGACGACATCGTCGTTCTCTCTGCGCGTCACGAGAATTGATTGCATCGAGGACCGCGAGCACAGTCTTTTCCTCGATCGAGCCCGTCGCACAAGAGCACGCTCTCGGCGCGGTGATTAGCAAGCATCCGTCTCGTTTTCGGATGAAACAGGCTTGACGCCGCGACGGTGCCCGCGTTTCAAAGGAATGCCTTCCACGGTGCAATTATGCGTGCTTCGCGCCGCGAAACCGCGGCCCGGACATCGCCGAGGCGCGAACGCTCGAAGAAACGTTTTGTCAGAAGTGAAACAGCTTTTCATCTCTCTCTCTCTCTCTCTCTCTCTCTGTCTCTCGCCGCCCAGGGAAACAGAACCCGACTCCAGACACTGTACACCCACGGTCCAAAGACTCTTAGATAATGCAAATCCCGGAATAGTTATCGAACAAGTGGCAACGCTTCCCGACAATGGCCGGAAAATTAAGCAAGTTATTATTATTGTCTAGGCGAGCTTTCCCTCGCGCCGTGTTGCTTAACTGTTTCCGCTGCAGACTACGAAGTGCCGCGATACTTTCCGACCAAGCCTCTCTCTCGCTGCACTGCACCCCCTCGCCGCATTCTAAACTTCGAGTAATATCCAGTTCTGCTTCTTTCGGCGAATTTATTCCCGCGTAGCGTGGCGGTTAGATGGGCGATTTATGAACACGAGGAATCTCGCTGGCATTAATGCAGCAGGAGAAACATCAGGCTCTTGCACAGATACCAGGTTAATGCAAATTTTTGTCCGACAAAAATTAACAAGTGTTAATTTCATAACCTAAAGGAATGTCCAAAAATAATATCCATAATTTGTCGTGGAAATGTGTAAAAAAGTTTCTAGCTAATAGAAATAAAGACGATTAATGGAAAGAAAGTATTATGAAAGACGTGATATTACAACAATGTATACAATGAACAGGAATTCATATAGAATAGGAATAATTGTGTTGCAGACTTTGCGAAATTGGAACACAAACATGGGAAGCGCTTGATAGAAAGTATTAACGTCAACGACATCAATGAACTCCGACTTATATGATCGATCAGTAAGCATTGAGGTCGATCAATATAATATGTAATTCGTGCGTAACTGCATGCAAACGTAGCTAAGGATGAATTACATTCTGAGGAATTTGATGTCAAAGTCGAGGGGGGATATAGAAACAATTCAATAGAAATACCATCCATCAAAATAATAAATGACGAAATGCAAGATAATGTATTATGCAAAAACTGTTTAGTAGTAGATATTAGAATATTAGATAAGCATTGTTTACGTAAATCAAATAACACGTAAAAGTTAATAAATACATATGTAAGTTCGAAACACGTACACACTCGGTCTTTTAATTCTAGGATCAGTGTTTAAACAGAACTAACAAGAAATATTACACCGCTACGTATCAATTCGTCCCTCAACAACGGTCTTCGCGTGCGAAAGCACAGAAAGATCCCCCACGAATCCACTGCACATCCTCTGTGCTCACCCTCGCGGTAATCCTACGAAAAGCATGAACTAATGGCTATTAAGGTTAACGTTTCAAAGGGCGAACGTTATCCGATATTCCAAGGGACAGTGTAGCTACGGCCGCCATTCGATACCCAGATAGAGAATACAATGCTGTCCGCGGGAACGGAGGAGGGGGCCGCGCGCGGGGAGAGGGTTTCGGCGCCGGTAAATCACGCCACCGCCATGTTTAATGCATGTTTTTCAATTGTTTCGGAGGATCACGTGTTCGGGCGGCTATTCCTTGGAGCCGATCGATTTACGGCCGCCGCGTGTATTGTTCGGATTGCGGGCGTCGTTATGCCGCTTTTCCCGCGCCTCGTCGAAACCATTGCGAACTTTGCGCCGTTGCGGAACCTCCGAAGAACAACGAGAAAAAATAGAAGAGGGAAAGAAACGAGAGAAGCGTGGACTGTGAACGGAATAAAATTTATAGTCATTTAGTAAACAGTAAACCCGCCGCTCTCTGGTTTACGATCGAACGGGGTGAACACGAGCGTACAGGAAATTGATTATCGATCCACGGAATCGGACTCCTTTGTTTTTCGTCGAGAAGCTTTTATTATGGACCACCTCTGGCTTTCCTCTTCTCCGCTCCTTGGCAGGACCGTTCCGGCTCGCGCATCGGAGCTACTTATGCTGTTCCAACGTCTCATCGACGCCAGCTTCCCGTTCGTTGCACCCTCGACGGAAGAGTTACGTTCAAAAAACCCGTGGCCGGCTTCCATCGGCGAAACACGCGGCAACGAGGACGTTCGAGCTCTATCCATAGAACCGATTTCATTACCCGCCAGACTCATTTTGCAGTCCGAAGACGCCGAGGGACGTCCCAACAATGGAATATTAAAATCCGCCGGGATTTGTTCCGTTGACAATTTTTCGGTCCGACGGGCAACAGTTGCCGCGCGGAATCGTCGCGATTCTTCTTCGAACGAGCGCCATGCTCGGAATGCTTCCCTTTCCCGGTGGCGGACGCGCGTGATCCATCGTCGTCGTCTTCCTCGTCGTCGTCCTCGGTTTGCGATGTCTCGCGGAACGCGTCGGATCAAAACGGCTGGCTGCTTTCTTTAAATTATCCCGCGGGCCCGTGAATCGTCTCGCGGGGAAAAGAGACGTCCGAGTTTACCCGCGGCGAATCTATTATCCGGATGATCCGATATATAGCGGCGCGCAACAGGATCATCGCGTACCGCAACACTTTGTCGGGGCAGCGTGAAAAGAAGCGACGGTTATTTGCCAGCGCCCGGGGAACGAGGTTCACCCCCCCCCCTCCCCTCACCCTCGAAATTGAAAAGTCCCGGCAGCTCTCTCGACGCCGCACATGTTTTCTTTGCCGGCGCTTTGGCCCCGGTGTTATTCCACGAATTTCATCCGATCGTGATCCCTGAAATTTCATCGCGCGGTCTAACGGGGAAACGCGAACAGACGTATCATTCCCTGTGAACGTCGCTCCGCGTCGAACAAACACGTTCATGGCAAAACCTCTACGATCGCCGATATGCTCGTTACTAATTAGCTGCTATCATAATTTCGCGCCCCGGCTCGGAGTATGGACTGTTATTTTATATACCGCTAAATCATTATCCAGTGCGGATTGGAACAACCGACGTTATTGTACAGAGATGTCTTACTTTGTACATGTTATTGCTAGTCGGTATGGTTATTTATGCAAATTTCTAGAGCCGTGCGAAGAAATGCATCGTCTGAATGGAATCAGCCCGAAAACCAGATGCTCGGACAGCGATTTCCAACAGAACTCGTAAAACATTCGCAACAGATCAAACGACGCGAGCTCGCGGAACGATAAAAACTTCAAACAGCAGTTGTTAAAATCGTCCGGCTGCCCACAAAGTCTTCGGATCGCAAACACCAAGGTCAGCCGTAAAACATCCCTCCGTGAACCTAAACTCGTGCCGGCGCGGCTAATGCTCGGCAACTTGATCTGAATTTTCTTAAATTTCTCGGCGGGTCGAGTGACGCGCGCACGTTTCGTACTTTATTCCGTACTCTTTTTCGTTTCCTCTTCTTCCTTTTTTTGTGCACGTAGCCTCCGCGGACAGAGCGCCGAGAAGTGTAAAGCCCGACGACGGGCGCGAGAAGGGACGGGGTCGGGGATGGGCGAAATGGAACTCGCTCTCTCTCTCTCTCTCTCTCCTCTCTCTTTCACCGCGAGCGGCAGATAAATGAACGCTGAATTAGTGCGCCGCTAAATGGTGGCGTCGGTTCGCGCACCTTCAAAGCCCCACACGTACGCGGTGGGCGGCGGTTTAATTAAATTTCATAATTAGTCGCGGTGTGTAAGACCCTTTACGAGGTTGGCCGCGCCTTAATCTCGCCACTCATCAGCCGTCATGCGCCCCCGATGATTGTGCCTGTAAATCAGCCGCCACAAATGAGACAGAGCGCTTCCACAGCGATTTCATCCGCCGATTGCGGAACGATCCGGAGTCCTGCTCCAGCCATCACCGACACGGTTTATGGCACGCGACTGCACCTGCCTACTACGGTCTTCAGATTTTACCATCTCGATTCCTCGGAGTCGTTAACTCCTGTATTCTGACACTGAAACTACCGTGCCGGTCGAAACCGTCGTTTTCACGCTATCTATCTTGAGATCATAGAAATCTTTGATTTTCAGCTCCATACTTGATAATTTCTTACATTTAATACATTCACGACTTTTGGTACTAAATCTACTATCACCGTCCAATTAATATCTCCTTACATTGAAAAGTATTAACTACACTATAGTGTTTAAATTGTGTCGATCTTAATTTCCATGCATATCATCGGTATAATAATACGTCAATTTGTTTAACAGGTATCAGTAAAACGCTCGTTCGAACATTGTTGAAGACCTCTTTCCCACCTTAATGCCCGCAATAAAACCTTAAAAGTCATTATTATAATTTCAATACGGTCCTTGCATATAAATTTTGCTCGCACATCACATTTCATCCGTATTGTTATTCTTACACATTACCATATGATTACAATAATAATTGTTGGTAATAATGACTATTTAGTATTCAATGTGCTAAATATTAATAATACAACGTGATTAAATAATAATTTATTAATGATGCAATCATGATATAAAGTACTACAATGATGAGTATTTAATATGATCGTTAAAGTAATTATTCAAATTATAATCACTTCGGCATTCAGCGTGCAAAACCCCTTCGACACTCGAATTCAAATGCGGCAATGTGTATCGCATTTATTGTGCGAAATTGTTTATCCGAGGAAATGAACGTTTCATCGTGAAAGGCAAATAATAAATTGCCAGTGATTCAAGGTTTTATAAAGTAGTCTTCCGCTCTGGGAACATCAAACGAAATCCCCTCGATCTCGCAGTTCTACGTCATCGATTCGCCATCTAACACTTCGTTTCTTTTACACCTGTAAAACAAACGGTGTCCAAGAAATGAAAACGCGATTATTAACCCATTGACCACTGTTGGCGCCTATTGGCGTCCGACACATGTTGGCTTCCTGGCACTGTAAGCGCCAATAGGCGTCCACATTTTATTTCGCTTGTTTCGCTCGTTTATTTTTAAATTTTATTATTAAATATTGTAAAAAGAGCTTAAAATAAATGTTCACTTCAAGTAATATTGGTTTAACCGTATGCACTCGATTGGCGACTCTGAGACACCACTAAAATTATTCTATCACGTTCCAAAATAATTTTCATACTGACAAAGTTTAGATTTAAAAAATTGTTAACAATGACATTGAAAAATTATTTTAGATTTATAGTTAAAATTATTTCGAGTGCAAAGGATTAACGTAATAGAATTCAGTATTTTGAATATTTTAATATACTTCCCCAGAGATGCATGTGTAACGAAATACTTTGCTGTACCCAGTGGACGTCGCGAGTGAATTCGTACCGTACCGCACGGCCGGTGCGTGCCAAAGTCTGCCATAGCCGAAGGATTAACTTCAGAACTTGGGAATTATCTTTGCACCCGCCAAACAGACTGTGTTGATTCAACTCGAAAAATTGGCTTTTGACCATGGAATCGGTGCGCCCTCCGCCGCGCGACGTTCGAGCCAGATGGAATTTCAGATGAAATCAGCGCGAGCGTCGGCCGGAGCGTGCGTCGGCGGCATTATAAAATTAAATGAAATATTAATGCAGGCCGGAGGGGCCTGCTTAAAATTTCCACGTACAGGAGGCTGACCCGGACGCGGCGGTGTCGAGCAAGAGGAGCACGTGCACGACGGCACGACAGCACGACGGCACGACGGTCGGAGGATCCATCGATCCGCCGTAGAATCCTTCGCGGATATCCACCGTGGCGGCTCCGGCGCGATGGCGGCGGGACGCAAAATGCTGCCCGACCGAATTAGCATAACAAGATTCTGCGGCGCACGTAGCGCAGGCAGCGCGCGCGCGCGCGTGCCCCGCAGATTTCCACGGCCCATTTAAATACAATTTCTTTTCCTCGATCAAGAAATTACGTGAATACGCAATCCGAGCAGCGGCTGGCGGTTGTGCCCGTGCGTTGCCCCGACCGTGGCCCGGATTAAAGGCGCTCTCGCATTAAAGCCGCCCTCGCAAGAAAGACCCTGGCGACTCTCCACGGTTCATTCCGCTTTACGCCCGCCTCTGCTAATTAATTCTGTTTGCACATTAATCGTTCTCTGCTTTTCGCGTCGTTTCACCTCGCCTCGCGTCTCCCTCCCCCCATTTGCCCACACCCCCTTCCCCGGCCCTCCTCGGCCAGTGCTACACGTTCTTTGGTCGGGCGGGCTGTCAATCTTCGTTTCTCTGCAGTGTACATTTAATTAGAACAAACCGACACCATACGCGCCGCTTTTAGATACAATGTTAACTAGCAGTTAGACGACTGGAAGTGGAATATACGGACCATACGTGCTATTTTAAGCATTTCGATGCGAGATAAGAATACGCGATTAGCGCTCTATTAGGGCGCGTGCCTGGAGCTGATCCGACAAGGTGATTACCGCCTTGGCTTGCGACTTCTCTTAGCACTGATCTTATCACTCCGAACACGTGTTTACGCTTTATGCCATTTATAATACTGTGGTATCGGGAATATTTCGGCACCCGATACATCATTTTAAGAGTAGTTTAGTCAGAAAGGGTTAATATCATATGCAAACTCCGTTAATGAAGCGAAGTTCTTTGTAAGACTGAAATTCTTTGCTTACTGTAATTTTAATAAAATATTATTCATATCTTCATTATTAAATAATCGACTATATGCGTTGTAACGAGATGAAATATGTACAAAAGATTAATATTCTGGTTACCAAATTATTATCTAATCTAAAGCGAAACACTGATTGGAGAATTAATCGCTACGTAACTCCGCAACAGTATAATAAACGAACATTATGTGCGTTGTATGTATAGGAGTGAGTCACGCGAGAATTATTTAAAGCGGACGTATTGTCTTTCCGAGGCACATGGATCAGGTCGCACTGGATGATAATATTAACGCCGGAGATAGAGCTCTAGAAGTTAATTTATGACCGCGTGTTTTAGCAAACATGTGGGCTTCCAGCGTCCTGCTCCTAACTCAATAGTTTATGGTGCCGTAAACGTCCGGAAGCGGCACAACAGTGGATCCAAGCCACTTGATAGTATATTTCGCAACCCTCCGCAATAGTGCAAAGGGCGGCGGTAACCATAGATTTATAAAAGTGACCGTCCATGAAACAGAATTCGATTTCCTATTTGTTAACCATGCGCAGTTTCGACAGCGCATTTCTATATATACGTATTATATATAAAACGTGTCATAAAAATGTAGGACAACCCGTAACAGGTAAATTCCCCGAGTAAATACAGATTGTAAAGTTCAGATTTGTTTATAAACTCTGAATACATACGTAGACGCAATTTCACAGTTGACATGCAAGTATCGATATATTTCACTACGAACCATTTAATATAAATAAATATGATAACTCTCTCTCTAATTCAATTTTGTTATAGTGGAGAAATGTACATATCACGATCGTAATTGGATAACATACAAAATTGCAATGATGCAAGACTTTGGTTAGTGTCAAGGTCATGAAGCAATAAAATGCCGTGTTAAATTGTGGTTATAATAAAAATAACGTCAATTTGCAACCAACGTTACCGGTATATATATATCGAGTTTTTTAATTACTTCTGCGACTAACTTCACTGTTCGTTTCATTAGTTTGTTTATTATTTCTGATTCGATTCGGTTCCATGGATGCTGCAGCATGTTCCATATATTTCGATGAGCGTATATTTCCACTGAACAAAATGTAATAAATGGATAGAAAATTGGAATGATAAAGCTCTTCGGTTAGTGTCAAGGTTATAAAGCAATAGAATGACATGTTAAATTCTAGCGGAGAAAGAGCAACTTTTCAAAGTTGCACAACATTAAGGGACAAACACTAGGTCCATTATAAAAGTTATAGAAATTAAAATATTATTGAAATTATAGCGTAAACAATGAGAAAAGAATCGCAAAGATGGGATCAAATTACATGTCTGTTCATAGTCTACAGGTTCTACTTAAACTTTAATTCTACCTTCGTAAAACCGCAATTTAATTCTATTTGCCTTCATGTTCCGTTGCAGGACGAAATTATTCTTTACAGCAATCACTACCGTCATGAAAACACACGCATAGCACAATCATCAAATAGTAATCTCAAAAACTATCGTGACTACCACCGTCAGCGTAACAGAACGAACAGTTCCCGTTGGCCACTGAATTCGCCATCGAATTCGTAATCATCGTGGAGCAATACGCTCGCAGACATTCAGCAAGAGCGTGGAAAATTAGTCCGGGGAAAATTGCCGGTATTTTTTCTTGTTCGTCGGAACAAGTCTCATCGACGGGGGAGCCAGCGCAGCGGCGCGGAAAGCCGCGAGAGCAAACCGATACCGTGGCCTCCGTTTCCCGCCGCGCTGACCCCGAAAGTAAACCTCCCACGGGTTGGGCAGACGGGTTACGTAGAGAAACCCCCGGCCAGTTTCAACCGGGCACAGGAAGCTTCTTCCTGGCGAAGAGAGAGGTTCGCGTCGTTTTTCACTCTCGAGTCGGTAAGCGATAAGCGAAGCCGTGGAGGAACAGCGCGGAAGATAGAAACCGTCCGGCGAATCCTTTGAAACAAATGCCCGGAACGTGTTACCGGCCCCGTGGCCGCGGATGGATTTTCGGGCCGGCTGAAGCGATCTGCAAACACGTATCGGCGGGCCGGGATTACGTGTAAGTATCGGGAACGGTACAACAGTAAGTGGGCAGAACGGAATCGAGCGCGGTCCGTGCTACGGCAAGGAGCGCGGACTGGTTGGGTCCTGGCAACCGGCGCCGCGGCGGTCAGAGTTTGCGCGCAAACACGTGCCGCTGGACCACAGTCGGGGCCGATATTATCGAGCTGGCCGGCGCGGCGCCGTCGAATTTAACACCAGATTTACCGGCTATTTAAACCCTTGCGCTATAATAACGAGCCAGACTCGTGGTGAAGATTTTATGCAAGCTCAACTAAATATGAATATTATTAAGTTCTTCTAGCTCGAAGTAAAAAGAAATTCTTCCGTTATCAAAGTATAGAAACGACGGTAAATAAAGACAATATAAGGAAAACAGAATTGTCTGATCCTATTAGGAGAATTATCAAGTACAAACGAGAATTACAAGAAAATGAATTCGGTAAGATGTATGATAATATTATTATCATAATTTTTTAACTATAATAATATCTATTATTATATAAATATAGATAAGGGTAGTGTAAAATCTAAATTCTTCTAATACAGCCCCTTTCTTCGGAAGAATATTATATAAAAATTGTACTGGATTAAAAATACAGCTATTTCATTATTTATTTATCGTTTCATAGAATATTCCGATGGGTTTACAAGATCGAAAGATCTAATGAAACTAAACAATTGACACCGCACGCGTAGCTTACACTGGTGCGAGCAAGGAACACAGTTAGGTGCGCCGTAGCAGTAGAAGGGTAAGAGGGGACGATCAGATGAATTCCAGCATCCGTGGCGATTTATGGTGCGCGAGGACCGGCTATAAAATAACAATTCTCATTCAGATCTGCAAATTAATGGTCGTTTTCATGGATTCTTTGTTTTCCGCGGGCCGGCAATAGTTCAGTGCTGGGTTATTATTCCGAAATAATAGGTGGCAAGCGGATTCGAGTAGAATCCGAGGAACGTACACTTGCGTCTATTGAGAAGCTCTCGCCGAAAGCTTTTTTCCATGAACAATGTCCGTTGGATTACAAACATCGAACCTAATCGTGGACGCATTTAATTTGTACTCGGTGGCCGTTCGAAGTGATACCAAATTTTTGCTATATTGACGATGAGAAAACTATTGGAACTCTTGGAAGTATACCACAACAGTGCTACTTTAATGGAAGTAACACCTACATGATACCCAACAAATCTTAATTAAATATAATAACTCGCAGAATGTCTCATGACACAAATTGCAGAAAAGTATATTAAGGGTTATAAAAGAAAAAAGTATTCATATTAATTTAAGTTATGCCGTATTTATGTTTGTTGCGACAGATATTTTATTTGTCTTAGGAGGTATATTTGCAAGGATCGATTTTTTACCTTACAGTGCAAAATGAAAAGCCGTAAGAATATTTAAACGTAAGAATATTTTATGTATGATATCTGCATACAGCAATTTTACGTCGAACGCGCAAGTAGGTTGCAGTGAATATCGTTTACTCGCATCCATCGACTATTCCGTTCATTTGCCAGTCGAGCTCCGACACGTACGTAATATCAAAGAAACCCGCCCGCGCTATCCCCCTTTTTATACCGAAATTAATTCATGTCGCCATTTCGACGCAGGGAAGCGCGCCGGAGGACTCCTTTGACAGCGGCGTAGCATCGATGAAAAGCTGTTGAAGAATTGGTATACGTTTCTGTCGTTTGAAAAGGAATCCGCGCCGCACCTATCAGCCACAAAGGGCAACGACGCTGGAAAGAGAACGCGAGAAAAATAGGCGAAGGGAAGATGAACCGACAGGAACAACGGAGTCGGCTGCCAGCTTGCGGCCTACTCTGTACAACGGTTGCAACTAATTTTCTCGTATGTTCTCATATTTAGGTCAACAGGGCGAAACCTCTGACTTCATAAATCAAAAACACTCGAATTGCATATTATTTGAACGTTTTATCTCCGAACAGACAAAATATTTTTTATTGACTCCTTTTTCTTAATTTGTCAAGCAAATGTGATAGTGAACAACGAAAAATTTTCTGAGCTATTTAGTTGTAATTTACTATTAAATTTTTAATTTATTAACACCTATACTGGTAAAAATGACCGGTTTCTGAATTTTCTATTTTAAAATTGCTTACATTATATTATTTTGATTATTGTTGTTGAGAGTCGCTAGAAATTTATGAGAGAAATAAATGTCTTTAGCGACGACATGTATACGCTCATAATAAGTTTTCGATGCTACGCTGAAAACGTCAAAGGACTTATTTGCATCGTCTGTTGAGTCAGAAATCCATGCGACGGTATTATTAGCGAATATCGAGATCCTTACTCGGATTAAATTGCATTTCGCATAAAACTGGCAAGGACCTTTTCCTTAAGAAAGCTTGAAAGCAACGAAAAAAAGAAGCAGCATCGCGGAGAATTCTTAGAAGAGCGAAGCGCGCACGGATCGGCTTTCGTTCGCCGATTCAGCGTTACGTCCAAAGAACGATCATGCAGCGAGTTCCGTGTAGAATTCCGCGCATGTTTCGACGAAATAAAAGTGGACACAGTTGCACGAGTATAAAGAAATTCCTGACTTCCTAAGAGCACCACAGCCACCGTCTACCGGATCCCGTTGGATTTTTCAGGCTTATATCGCGAATCCTCAAACGAGGCGCACAGCCTGGACTCCGAAAAGCTAATTAAAAGGAATAAGAAGCGCGGCAAGTGTTTGCTAAGCTTATTAAAATTCAAATACGCCAACTGCGAAATGAAATTCACTTTCATCGATGATGGATTTGCTCGGCTCCGAACGTTGTTTTGTGGTTAATAAGTGTGGTTGATAACAATAGTAATAATCAACATAAAATGTAATAGATTTGTATTATTTATAATTTTCATTTGTTTCTTTCATTTCGTCTTGACCTCTCAACATTTTACATATATTAAAAAGAAATATAATTTAGTTTCCGCCAGAATTACAACTTAAATATCAGATTGTAAGAAAATTTTACGCACGACAGATATAATCGCCGTGACTTCGTCGGTTAAAGGCTCACTGTAGAAGAAAATTCCAATGTCGTACCTTGAACCGGTGCGTAGATGTTGAGGTAGAGACAGTCCTCGCTCTGGTTCCTCAGGTACGGCAGCAACCTTCTGAGGTACTCCACGCGCCCTTTGGGCATTTTGTCGCTGAGCTCGGGCAGTCTCTGCGGGCAGACGGGCCCGAACTTGTCAGCGACTTTGACTTCGTGCCATAGCGCGCCGTTGACAGGTGGCATGAATCTAAGGGAGCCGATCGGCGGCGACGCGTACGGAACGCCGCGGAACACTTCGACACTCTCGAGGTGACGGTCGAGGGTCACGATAACGCCAGACAGTTTCCCGTACTTTGTCCTGACGATCCTCGAGGTGAGCTCGGCGCTGGCGGTGGCCAGGACGAGGCCGAGCAGCGCCAGGATCGGCGACGTCATCTTCGCTCGCGCCCTTCCAAACCCCAAGGCTGGTGGCTCAGTCGATCCTCCTCAGGCTCATTCCTCAGCTCTAGCCGGCCGTGGAGGCTCTAACGCTCGCGGTCCTGATGACCCCGTTGCCACGAGGACCGACCTCTTCGCCAGGATGCATCAGCGTTCGCCACGATCGATATCACCGCGCGATCCTCAACCGTGGATCACTACGCACGAATCACTATAACTGGTTCCTACTTTCGACCCGTTCCGTCGACGGTCGCTGGTCCAGGCACGTTCAAGTCATCGTTCGCGGTCCTCGACGGCTCCGGTCGAAGTCAATATCGAAGACGTGGTTTCCACGCCGGATCGGCGTAGTCGCTCTTTAAATCGAGTCCTCTTTGCCCGCTGTTTGACTACCCACGCTCGCTCCGGAAACGTGCTGACGATTCTCCACGGGAAGTCAACACGCGGTCCCGGGCATCCCCAACTCAGCGTTCTGAAAGGTAAATAGCCGAGTTACGAGCGACGGGGTCTCCTTCACAGGATCCTCGAGGTTTGCTTCCACTGCTATTCTATTCCGTATCCTAGAAACTCGTGCATCAACCACTTAGTCGTCAGGTAAACGCTCTTATTTCCCTCCGATGGGCGTCTTGAGTTGGATAGAACGGAGACACTAGACACCTGTCCCAAGCGCTTCAGGATCGGGGAGCGTTTTACAGGATGTCCCTATCGTCACGCGATTCGACGACGATCCCCGGGCAGTTCAACCAGCGATTGCGACTGCTAGGATCCTAAGAGCAGCGGATGGGATTACAGAAAGCCGATCTCATTTCTAATGGCATGCTTGATGTGCCGGTACAAATAAAACGCGCCAGCCCTAATGACGCTCAGGAGAAATCCGCCCCTTGGATGTTTAACGGTCCGCTTCATCCTTACGAGCTGGCTTTCTAGTGCTTCCAGAGGAACGAGCACACCGGATACCGTGGATACCGGGTCCACCTCGGGACGCTTTATTGCTTCTTCTCACGAGATACTTCTTCTGGACGGACAAAAGTTTCGCGAATCGCCCGATTACGGTCTCTCGGGTAGCCACTTCTGAGAGACTGGTAAGAGGGTCGACGGTTACCGAAGAGGGCACCGAGGATCCGACGTCCACTATATCCGACATGAATCCCGGATCCTGGTCCAGTGCAGAAGCCTCCTGGATCACTACCCGAAGACACCTTATTATCACTCGAGTCCCGCGGACTGTAAACACCTAAGCACTCTAACACTGTTTCGGATCATTGTTCTAACTGGCAGGTGCTACCCTGCGTAACTCACTTTAAACTCGGGCTCGGCCGAGCACGCTCGGTCCAGAGGATGCACCGAGCCCGGCCACCACGGGGGTGTACCGGTCTTCGAGAAGGTTCAATGGTAATTGAATCGATCGTGACTCGCTGTTCAGGCACAGGATGCGTCCCTGTTGGTCACAGCTTGCGACCAGGCGGACCCGGCCGCTTCGCAGGCAGCCGCCCGATGCCGATCCGGAACGAGCTGCTTCGACACACGCGGACACTGGCTGACCCGGGGAGACACTCGATCACGCACTGCACAACCGATCCATCCGGCGATCTCCTCCTCCGTCACGTGGAGCCGGCATCCCGCGAATCCGATCTGATCCGCGAGGGTACGCGAGTCGATCGCGAGGCGCGCGCGGACAGGGAACGAGAGGATCACCGAGACTGGAGAGACGGTGGCGAGACGAGACGAGACGAGACGAGACGAGACGAGAGACACGGCCGCGGATCCCGCTGGACCAGAGGAGCCGATGTTGCCGTCACTTCGACCTCGGACAGACTGGTGTCAAGCGACACCGAGAACAGGGAGATGCGCATGCCCCGCGCAAACGCTGCCCATACCGCTCGGGACATGGGCGTAAGTCCGTCGACGCGTCGATATTGCAGGGGGGATCGATCCGCCGTGCGAAAAATGGTTCGTGTCTGAAATCGTCATCCCCGCCGGCTATTCAGACGAAAAACACACGGTGGTACAATTGAAACAATTAACTTGACAGTTTTGCTCGTGTTATTTCGCAGTTCTATGACGGATCGTTTAGACCAGTTATAGGCAATCTTTTATAATTTCAGAGGTATTTATTGCCACGTCGAATTTTATAACAATTTCGTGTAAACATTGGCGATTCACGTGAATTGCGGGATTGACACGTTTCGAGGTTTTGTGCTCGTTTGCTTTGTTTTAATATTTCAGTCATTGTATCTTATTTTCGGAATAGACTGTTTCAGCGTGGATTAGGGTCGCTGAAAAGAAACAGCAAGCCGGATTTGGCTCGCTGCCATTCGAAACCCATATGTAATATAGATTAACAGAAATCATTTTATGGTTGTTGTCAAGCTAATTCATTTACGAATATAAAACATTTTCAAGCAATTCAAGCTACTTGAATATTCTTGAGTAACTCCAACATTAGAGATCAAAAAGGGGAAAACTGTGTTTCAACTTTATCGAGTCTAAATATTACAAATATTATTTATATTGAATTTAGACAAATTATTGTTAACTTATTTCAATAACTAATTATAATTCGAATAGTTTATAACACAAGACCAAGTATTTGCACTTATTTACCGTCGCCTATTTCGATTTTCTATACTTCGACAGATACACAAAATAAGAGAATATTAGGTTGCTAAAATTTGCCATCATACTCCTGTTCAGAATGAAAAATGATCATGCAAGTATAGCTATGGAAATACATCCTTTTCTAGGCAACAACAGTTTTCGTTTATACCAGAACTTCTCTCGAATGGTTGTCAGACATATGAAGCTACGCGCACTGTTATCATCTTTTCCTGTTAACCACAAACAATGCGTTGTCACAAATCATCGTGGAAATGGTGACAGCTTACGTTGTAGTAAATCAGTATGTATCTACATGTTTCGACTAGATAATAATGCGATCCGTCGATGTATAGTGACGGAAAGATATATTCGTCAACACTTGTTGGAATCCAGGCAAGGGCTTATAATAATTACAGAATACCGGTGTTTCTTGAATATACTGCGCGTTATGCTGCGGTTTTAATAGTGAGCTCGTTAACCGTCACCTGTCCCTCATAGCAGCATTTTAATTAAAATCTGACGAAATTATAACAGCGCATTCTTGAAATCCTTTTAAATTCGAAATATAGAAACAGAAACCAGGATAATCGTAATAATGAAAGAGTTAAAACGATTCTTTTTATGTTGAACTTTATCAAACTTTGATTATTAATATTGAATAGTGATAAATGGTTTTATACAACTATTTAATTTATTGGATTTAATTGTAATTTACATAGATATTTCAAATTGGAATATACGTATCTGAAACATTTCTTGTAATTTCCGTCTTAATAATCTCCTCTTAATAAAGTAAACATATATTCACAATTATTGTTCCTATTGAAACAATTCAAGGAGCAAATAGAAATTTGCTGTTATTAAACTTCAAGATTCTCCAAGGCAAAAATGTAATTAACACTTTCAGGCTGATTAGTAAAGGGTTAACGTAGCATGTGATCGACGCGACGTATTTAAAGAGACCTTTAGGTGGTGTTTCAAGGCGGAACAATGTGAGAATTAACCTGATACCTTGAAGAGGGTACGAACTATTGACCCGATCCTGTCTTAGCCCGAAGTTATAACCATGTTTATGTTTTGCCGATCCTTTTGACAAACTAGACTGGCATAAACCGGATCCGTTTAACTGTTTGCAAACAAAGCCCCGGATCGTATGTATGCTTCCGCTGATTATTTTGTAAACACGACACGTATAGCATTCTATGAGCTCCGAGAAATTTCGATTCGCTGATATTGCATGAACAGTGTTCACCGGAGCTTGTTGTATATGAATAGGTATACTTGGCGCGGGAAACAACGTTGGTGGCTCGCGGACAATTATTATGCGTTTATTATCAACATCAATTAAAATAGACGATGTTTATTGATTCCGGAGAGGCATCGCGAAACGTTACACAACGACCGATAATAAATTTAATGTGAAGCAAGATTTTAAGGAGGGAGTCTGGTTTATCTTCGATTTATCTTTTTTATAATTTCGACGTTCGATTGTTTTGCTATAATCAATAGTAGCTCGCAGAGGAATTACGCGATCGAATTCATGGACTATACTCTCAAATAACGTTATTACGTAGATGACAAGAGAAAAAGAAGAGGAGCAATCGACGGAGAGGCATTATAATATTCTCCGGATCTGGTAAACTTTCTAACGGGAATTTCAGGGAAGAATGACTACAATCGTGGTCGGCTTCTTCGCAAAGTTCCGCGATATACTCGGCCGCGTCCCCACAGTTTACCCGCGTAGTTATCCTCGTTAACAAACTTTGATGTCCGGAAAGCTTCCTTTTTACAAACAAAAGCTTCTGTATTTTTCTTCTCTCTTGCGAACTCGGATCCAATCAGGCCCCAGCGATAACACGAAATATTGCTAGTAAACGGTAACGGAGATAATACCTCGCACAAGACTGTTGCAACAATGAAATATATTACTGTTTCAGAGTCTGACTCGTTGCTATAGTGCAACGGGTTCAGATAATTTTGATTTCGTATAAACGTGCGCTACTGACAACAATTACCAGAAGCAGTAGAAGAAGCGATTTAATAGTCAAGAGAATCGATTTAATAGTCATTGAGCTCGATATGTGTAATAGACTTGAGACGGTAGATCGCCGACCATGTAATTCAGACATTCTACCGCGACGGAGGCCGTCGGTGTTATCACAAAAGCTGTTGAGCGTAGCCATCCCTGAACAATGAAGTTTACTTAACATCGAGATAACGAGACCGAGAGTGTCTGTCTGAGGACCCTCCGTGAATTACCGACTTAATTCTTCCGTGCACGACGTGTAACGCATTTAACATCCTCCGCGGCGTTTCCCGGTGCGTCAACTTTGCCAATGCTATTAGCTGCGTATCCTAAGGCAAATGTCAACCTCTTCTGGCTCCCCTCTAGCCGCTAGCCAGTCGGAAGCCTGCATGTTGTTCCTTGATGAAAACAGTGCGTAATTTAATCACGCTTACCCGACCCTTGCGAGACATCGCCCAAGGCCGTTCAGCACCACGAAAATGCATCGAGCGAAACGTGATAGCATTTCAGGGGTTCTACGCGACTCGTGTTCCTTGAATCCTACCAACAGCCCTCGCTAGACGCGCGGCTGTTCGGCCGGATTGTAATCCAAGCCAATACTTTGCTAAAACGCCGTCGCAGACGTGGAAGTAGACGAAATTTTCCAAACAGTTTTTGCTCTGTGAGATAATAAGATGGTTGCTTCTTTCTGCGAAAGAGCAATTATTGTCTTTTCTTCATTTTTTCCGATATTCCGCGTCGCAGCTTTCCCTTTCTCCGAGTTACTAAATTCTCATTTTATTTATTGTCACGAGGGAGCCACGCTTGATGGACTGACTGGCTGCTTTTTGTATACATAGACATATATTGCATATTAATAACACATGTATACCTGGACGTATATTATACGACGTATTAGCAGCACCAATTAATTACGCTGCGTTAAAAATTCCAGCATGCACGTGTTTCTAATTTCAGCAACGGGAACACGGTCCGCAGAGATGACTGTCCGGTGATTTCGCCGCGAAGTTCCGCAGCATTCATTGAACCAGCGCGCAAACATTCGAATACCTGCGCGAAACTCGGCAAATACTTTATCCGTTCGGCTCAGCCGGGCGTAATAAATTTTATACCGTGCATTCGAGCCGGTGGTATGAACGGCGCGTACTGTTTTCACACCACTAAAAATCATGGTCCCCCATAAAACCGACCACCGGCAGCAGTTCTGGCCGGCACGGACGGTCCAGCGGGGATGCCTGCTGGGATCCCGTGGAGCGTTTCCTGCGACACGTACGAAACCCTTAGACCGGGCCTTCGATTTATAACGACGCACGAGCCAGCATCCGCAAGCATGCCAGTCGCGTCGAACCGCTCTCCACGATGATAAATCTGGTTGCTCTTCCGCACCGTTGAATCCCCGTGGCTCGTATGACGCGCTAATAAATCCAGAAGCCAATGTCTACGGCAGCCCTTTCACGTCGATTAGCGAGCGACGCGCCGTCATCGAGACTCCTCAAAGCTTGGAACGCGGTTTTTATGGACGCCGGCGCGAATGAATGTCGCATAAAGGGCTCCGACCTACCCGGGTTCGCGGTGGACGCCCGCCATTTCCGAGATTGCGATCGACAACGCCGCTCGCCGATCACCCGGCTACGAAATTTCCACCCGGTGATCTCGGACCGTGTTACTCTCCATGGTTTTACTAGCTGATTATCAAAAGACCTAAACCGCAGTCGTTTAATTTCCGGAGCTGACGCGGTGGCTGCCCCCCTGACTGGAGGAACATGATTATTTAATATCTGATAGTGTTCCGTTGTCAGAAAAGAACCATACTGCTGTATTTTATATCTTTCCAACCATTCACGTTCACAAATCATAAAAGAGGCAGTTACAATGGCGTCGCGGAGTCGCCACTCGAGCGCAAAAGGGATAAATGGCTATGACTTATTCACCCTCGTTAAAGCGCCCTGTCCGGCGAGTGTTGCGATTGAAAAAGAAGGAGGACGCAGAGAACGAAGGAATTTCCCCGCGCAAGATTCCCCCCTCCGGTCGGCCGTGTCCTTTCCGCCAGGATAAAGAACCTGTCGTAGAAACGGACGTCTCTTTACAGGAGACGACGACGACGACGACGACGACGTCTCTTCGCGCAGGACCTTCTTCGTCCCGGCGTTTCGCGTGCCACAGTTTCGATCGATGCCGGTCCGGAGCCATGCTAAATCTGCTTGATAGTTCGGCCGATTGAACAGTGCACTGTAGAACGCTGCGTCGCTCTGATACATTGTATCAACTCTGATACAACCAGACATCGTTCAACGCTTGTATCTAACATCAACTCCAGAGGCTCGCGTCCATTCATTGATATGCCTTTGACGTCTATGGATCTAAACGTATTAGCTATATGCGCCGTTTCTAGCGTTAATCCTTCCAATGTGGAAGGTATTTCCGTTGGCTGTAAGGAAAACCTCCGCGAATCCCATGGATTATCCAATTCCATGGAATCCCAAGAGTACACTCAATGCACAGAAAAATGGTTAATGTAAGTGTCGGAGTCTTTAAACTTGAAATGGAATATTGAAGAAAAGGTATTTATCGTTAGATTATTATTAAGGATGGTAGTTGTCTAGACTAGTTAGAATAAATTACGTTCAATTAGTATCGTTATTATATTTTTAAATTTTTTCGTACTCTTATAACATTTTAATAATTCTATAATGATACGTCTCAATAAGTAAACGAGCATAGTCGATGCTGGCCTACATCACAAGTAGTATAGACGGTTTATGGCGGGACCCTCGTATAAGTTACGATCATTATCAGAGATGGGAATGGACCATTACTGACGTCCTTATTCTCATTATTGTTAAAATATCTTGAAGGATGGAAACATCGTATTTATATACATATATTTATCTATTTATTACGTCTGTTGTCCTATTTATTTATTATTGCCATGTTTCATCTATTTTTTTTTTATTCAATGTCTTTTTATCTTTTCCTTTTTTATCTATTTATTTTACTATTATTGTATGTTTAATTTTCTTAAAATTATAATTATTCTAAGTGTAAAGACAATGAGAATCAGTTGAGAAAATTATTCCTTACAGAATTCCTCAGCGATACCGAAAAAACCTCATCGAATGAAATGAAACGAGTGATAAATTAAAATTGTTATAAATAATGATTGTTTCTCTACTATAGAAATTCATCCCTGAATTGGTTGAATACATAAAAATCTGCAGTCGTTATTTGGAAACATCTACTAGGACGTTACTCGCCATAGAAAGCACTACTTTGGCAGTTCCACAGTTCGCATTGACCCGCATTCGGTTTCCAAGCCATAACAGCAGGCGACGAGTTCGCAGACGCCGGAGGCCAGATTGATGACCGATTTTTGATCCGAAGATACACGGCGCGCGTATCAGTCGGCATTGTCTCCAGCTTCACTTGGCCATTATTCCGACGGCCTGTCTTCCAAGTCCCGTCCATCACCGATTTTTGCGCGGGAGAATGGTCGGCTTCGCGCGGCCGGCATAAATTAATTTTGTCGCGTGTCCTCGATCGGACACCGTTCCTCGGCTGTCTCGTAAATTTGCCGCGATTCAACGCGGGTATACGCGGAGGAAACGCGTTCACGAAACTGGCCCCCTCTCCTTCCGACGGCAGTTTATCGTCGCCGCGACGTCGTCATCGGCCTAGTCCCCCCTCCCCCTCCTGTGGTCCCCGCTGGAAACGAAAACGTCGGATTCGAAAGGGGTGCCGTCGATTCTCGGCCGGCGCGGTATCACCACGAGAGAACGGTTGCTGCACGGTTTACACGCTACGGGTTTGAAAATCTTGAGAGACTCGAAACTTTCCGGCTCGGCCGGCCTGAATTAAACACGTGAACAAAGTTCAAATGCGCGCGGCCGGAGTTTCCGGGACACGCTCTGCCACGCTGTACGCGAAACCGATTCGGCTCCGACTCGGGCAGACGCGGCAGAAACGAGACAGGAACTCGAGACTATAAGCCGGCCACTTGTGGATTAAGCGGACGGAAAGACGATCGGGCTCTCTCGACCAATGAGAGAAATTTCATTCTGGCCCCCCCCACCGGTCGAGCACGAAATCGCTGAGACGAGGTTCCGCGACCGCTCCGCAAACACGCGTTGCTTCGGCAAGCGTTTACTTGAAGAGACGCGGTTGCCGCGAGTGACATTGAGACTGGAAGGTAGTGTTCCGATTGGTGAAATACTCTCTGCGATACTGTATTTGTCGGAATTAACAATTCTACCTCTTAGGCACGACGCGCCATTATAGCGGCTTTCGCGGATGTTTCGTGCTTTACTCAATTACTTTATTATAATAGTTATTGGAGTAAGCGATTCAAGTGAAAGTGTGTAAGTAGAATATACTAAGAAGAAAATATATATATATATATATATATATATATATATATATATATTTTAGGAAAAATGGTAATTTAATTACATAGTTAAAAAACATTCTCGAAAGAGCCACTAAACATCCCAGAGAAACACTAAACAACGAACAGAAAATAAGGCATTAAAACACGGAATAAAAGTTTAAGAGTATTCCTAAGAAATTGATTTCAATCGGTCTTCAAAAGAAGTAAAAGTATCGTACATCCGCCCACAACAATATCGCATCTCGAACGTTAGAAAACCTTTTCAGAAACCGTTGTCGGCAAACTCTACATTGCACATTCTGCGGGAGTGTGGTAGCGTGGCGCACGAGTCCGCTAGCTTCTTGCGATGGTCTTCGATAACTGCTCTCCATCGTGTAGAAACAGTGTTTTCGTTCTTTATAGGGGCGTTCGGTTCGAACGATTTCCACTCCCGCCCTCGCTTAAGTTATGAAAACACTTTCGGGAACCGTTCGTAGATTCCGCGCCGGTGGCACGGTCGCGAACGAACAATCGTAAACGAGATTTTTCCTCTCCGAGGCCGGTCGTGCGAGGCTCGTGTTTCGCTCTCTATCGCCGTGCCGTTGTTTGCGTTCACGGGGAGATCCTCCCCCCCCCCCCCCCCTCTGCGAATCGTTATCGAATTCCGCCAAGGTCTTCTCTCTCTGGCAAAAACCTTCCGTTGATTTTTACAATCAATTCGACATAGTGACCCACGATACGTTTCCCATGGCGTAACGCGCATCATCATCGACGAAAAATATTTCCAGAGGTAATTTTCTCGTAACCCGTTCTTTGTGTTTCTGTATCGACGACGATCCCGACGGTAAAAACGCAGAAACGGGTGGACGGAACGCGTGGAACCGTGGACAACGAGTTCCAGACTGGAAACATTGAATATCGGAACCATTATCGTGCCAGAAAGTACCGACGGATAACTGCGCAGAGAATAATACGGTTAGATCCAGCTAATCCTGGAAAAATCCTCCGTGAATGAAAGCCTTCCCTCCTTCTTTCATCCGCCATTCGATACTACCTGTTACATATACCGCTTTCGTTATTTCTGTCTGATTATCTTTGCCGGATGTTCTGACATGTTATTCGTTCGGAGCCCCGGTCACTATAGATCGCAATTCCTCCGTTTCCTTCGTGCTATTCGACAAATCTTACAACGAATTCTGCGAAGCGACTACGCGCCGTTTGTTTAAATATAGAATTTGCAAGAGATATTATAACTGTTCGTGTTTCCTCTACGAATTCTGCATAAACGATATTTGTTTGCAGTCTTCGCATGAATAATTCTACGTTATTCCGCTGCATTCGATCAGAAGTAAAATGAACTTTCATTATCGAACTGAATTACGTCACGAGAAATCTATTGATTGTCCTCCCCCTGCATTGTCTGTGTCCAATTGTCTGTTTCTACTGTAATTCAACTGACCCAATTCTTTGGTTCGGAAAGTTCCGCAAGATTCCATATATAGGATTGAATAACTATAGAATATAATTAACCCTCAACTGGATCGAAGTCTCTGGAAGCGTTTTAAATAAATTTTTACGCGGTTATATTCATTTGAAATATTTCCAATTTCTGAGAAGTTAATTAGGAAGATATTAAGAAATTCTTTGAAAAGTAAATTTCAATAATGTGTAAAAGTATAATATTTGGTATTATAAATTTAGACTTGTTACGTTTATTAACATTTTAAGAATGTACTTGCAGGATATTTATTTAATTAAACCACGACCGATTTGTTATGAAGATAATACTAATAATTTTAATAATGTTTACTAAAATTTCATTTGGTAACGAGTAATACTTAGATCCATTGGTTTATGATCGTCAAATTATTTAAGATTTATTTATACATACTTGTATTTATATTATTTACCATATTTACATATTTGCTATTATGTTAATATATTACATTTATATTTATATACAAGGATATAATTAATTAAATTTTATAAGGCAGTCGAATGACACGTATAGTACCAGGCGCCAGTGACTCACACGGCACCTAACGTGTTGAAGTCAATTACATTAATTAACGCTAGACAGTGAATAACATTATTAATAATTTTAACACGTTGACGTCGGCGTCGATATTCACGGTTTTCTTTGTCAAGCGACATATAAAATTTAATATAATTAAATAATTATGTTAAAATTATAATGTTGAATTGTTGAGTTTGTACTATTGAATATTTGCTAATACTGTTAAGATAAAATGACATAAACCTATTTTGTACTACCTACTTTATGAAATACAAGCAAAACGGGACAGTCAGTGTGACCCACCGCCGACGCACGCCGCTGTAAACGTGTTAAATTAAATCATCGTATCTGCAATAATCCTTCGTTTCTCCGCTCTGGACAAATGTTCATTCTTGCAAACACAGATAGGGGGATAAATATTTCGCAATAGCGGGATGCTGCTGGAAAGTTGTTATCCGAAAAAAAGGGAGTTAAAGTGCTTTATAAACAGCACGGTCATTCGAGCAATAAAGCGAGAATTTTTAATGGCACGGTTGCGTGAAAAAAGTCGCCGAAAATTAGTGTAATTTTAGAGGAGCGAGAGAAGTGTCGCCAAAGGCTCGCGAGCCCGGCCCTGCTAAAGTACTAAGTGCGTCTAATTGCGGAACGCCGTCTTCCCCTGAATAATACACAGTCAGTGGCCCGTTCTGAAGTCGGTGTCCGGTCGCGGCAAGTTTCTTCCTGCATAAAATATGGCCGCGGGAAAGGAAAGGGGACCGCGGGTGATAGTCGCTTGATAATTAACCTCCATCTTTAAGACGACATGCCGCCGTGGTTCTCGAACTTTCAGCCCGTCGTGTCGCGTTATTAAAAACTACGAACTCCGGCCGGCTGCCCACCGCTATAATCCAGGCCAGTCTACTTTAAGTCCTCGGTCTACGGGAAAGTCTGTCGAACGTTTGCTGTTTAACCCCTTGCATTGTAATAACGAGTCAGACTCGTTGTTGAGGATTGCTGAGCCGAGTTTTTATGGCGGCGGGGGTCATGTGCTTTGGGACCCTTGAAATCGGCTGGGTTATGGGCCTGTCACCCGCTCCGTTGGAAGGTAGCTTTCCCGATCATCCCAAAAGTATAAAAGTTTCGAAGACATCCCAAATTGGACGATCCTTCAACAGCGTTAAAAAGACGTTTATTTTAGAACGTTCAGATATAAAATATACATAAAATAGAGGTCTTAAAGACGTCCGGTACTTATCGAGATTGTTTACGTTAAAATTGCAAAACCGTTCTCGTGCGATTGCGAAAACGCTCCGCGATTAAACTGTCTCGTGCTGTTCGAAAAAGGAACCGTTCCCGGAGAGAACCAGCTCTCCCAGGGTGCGTACAAATATTCCACGTCCCTTGGGAGTGAAATTACCGTCGTCGGGGCCTCCGTCATGGACGATCCACCCTTTGACGGGTCGGCGAACGGCAAAAAAAGCTTGTGTACCGCTGGTCGGATGGAGACGCAGCAAAGACCGGCACAGAGGGGTATTCAAGGAGGACTCGTTTATGTCGCTGAAACTCGCGAGATTGACCAGGTGAACGGAGTGAAACGTAAAGGGAGAAAAACAACGAGAGGCCAACAGAAGCTTCGTGTCGGGAGGCGAGAGTTCAAAGGAAGAACGGACGGAACAGAGCCGGCGGGGGAAGACGGAGAGCGTAAATTGGGGTGAGCACGAGCTGGGAGGAGCTCTCGTCGCTGGATGAACGGGGGTCGATCAGGGTTGCATCCCCCGTTCCATTTATTCCGGCTGGTTTTATTGGCCGTGTACCCGAGCCAAGTTCACGAATCTTAGTTTCGGGAGTTCCGTGCTGTTCGTTCGACATGGGGGTTGGTACCATGGGTATATCCCCTTTCGAGCAGATATTCGGGGAAACGTATTTATTTACGACACAGGGGATGTCTCGCCGTGATTTCAAGGCTGTCGTGGTTTCCAAATCAAAATAAACGGCGCCGCGCCATCTTCGCGTCTCGTTCCAACCAAATCCTAAATAATGGCGTCGTAAGTGGAACTGTTACCCCGATGAACAAGAATAACCAGGATAACTGAGATTCTTGGTAAACTTTTCGATTTTATGAATCTGTACGTAAATATATCTGACAAATTTCGGAATTCTGTTACGTTATCATCGCCTTGTTAAAATTATTAAAAGTAAAAGATTATTTATTTAAGAAACG
This sequence comes from Augochlora pura, assembly GCF_028453695.1. Lineage (NCBI taxonomy): Eukaryota > Metazoa > Arthropoda > Insecta > Hymenoptera > Halictidae > Augochlora > Augochlora pura. The sequence continues at coordinate 26,070,374 of NC_135773.1, forward strand.
GTATTCTTGTAATATATAAAGAAATAGTTTCCTTGTAAACAGCAAATCCTAATTGCTACCTTGTTTTTCAGTTTAAGCGCTCAACAAGGATTACGGATTCCTCTCGCGCCTGATTTCACAGAGGTAAGTTCACTCTCCGCTGCAGCGTTGATCTAAATTACGTTCGCATGGAGGATCTCTGTCGAGATAAAGGCGGGTGACCCTATGGATCTCGGCTCGACCATCGCGTCTGCGCCGCTCCCTTGGAAGCTGTCGAAAAACCCGAGCAACTTCCCGCGTTGTTAGACCATTAAACTATCGAAGCTACGAAATAAAGTTCTCCGAACGTTTCCCGGGTTAATAATCGGACAGCTTCCGGCGCGGATACTTCGAAAGTAAGCGCTGGATTAATTTTAACACATATTCATCCGCGTAACAAAAATTCGTCATTTACGTATTGTTAGTGCCCGGCACTAATAATCTTTATGACACGGACGTACCTAGCCGGCTATTTTTGAGTTTACCATTTTTCGCTAACGGCTGGTAGGCAATTTACATTTCAAATAATTTTTTATAAATGCCCGAGCTATAGGCGGCCGCGGCCACTCGACGTTCCTTAAACGATTTTAAAGTGACGCAGATAACACGGAATTTTATCAAGGATATTCGCGTGTGTAGCCTATTCTTGGCGAAATTTCATTTAAATTTCATTTAAATCCGCCGGGCCCCGCGTTTGAGATAAAGAATGTAATCTGCCCGTAATGCCGAAAGTTACACCGGTCCTACGACGTTAATATCTACGGAGAGAGTGGATTATGGTGCTTTCTGCGGCGGCCCCTATGGCGCCCGGTTCCTCGTGAAATTTTCAACGGTGTATAGTAAAAGTCGCGGCATCTCGTAAACGGTCGGGGAGCAATTATTCCCACCCGTTTAACGAGTCAATTGGCAGAGAGGATTGTCTTCCACGACACTCTCGATGAACTCGCGAAGTCCGTGCACGAGCTGGAGAAAAGCTCCGACACCCGAATTCCCTGAAATCTGAACGAAGATACCTGCGATTGTCACGAAAAGGTGACGTGCTTCCATTTACCCAATATTAGAATATATAAAATATTATATTAAACTCGATAGTTTAATATTTTTAATACCAGTGTTTCCTTATTTTCTTCTTACGTTTTAGATATTTAATTCCCCTACTTTGCATACAATTTTCCGCTCGCATAATCAACTTGAATAATGTTAGGTTGTTCGGAGAGTTCGTTTTGACTCATTTATATAGATTTAATGAAGTGTGCTTTATGAAATATGAGAAGAGCTTCTCGAACCGCCAAATGAATTGTTTTCAAGCAAATTTATTTAAGAGAAACCTAATAATAAGCAGAGCAGCAGTAATTTAAATACATTAAAATTAACACGATTCAAGCTCCCTGGAGAATTCATGGAATTTTTATTTATCGACTTTTTCTTCTTCTAAACATAACTGGAACTGTTTTAATTATATTGTGAAATTCGCTTGTTTCAAGTTTTGTTTGTCTAATCTATTCTTCTGCCTCGGCGCAGTTAAGGGGTTGAAGTGATAATAATGATTAGTATAAAGATAGTTCTCATGTTTTAAGAATGATCATTTCACCTGCAGTGCAAATGTACTTATAATTGGCAATATCCATTGCTTTTCTTTCTTTTCAATTTGTCATTGTAAAGAACGTTATAGTGGCTGTCTAGAAAAGTAGTCGTACAAAAATAACTATATAAAAGTTCAGAATCTCTCTTAATTCTCCGACGCGACCGGAAATCAATAATTTCTAATAAAATTCGCAGTTCTATTCCGACTTCGCCGGTGAAACGTGAATTTGTAAAACGAAAATCATAGCTGGAACAGGGAAAATCTTCGTCATGCCAGTCGATGAATGATTCACGGGAATGGCATCGATTCGCTTGGCGAATCGGTCCAAAAACACCGCGGTTGATAGGATTTCGAAGTTCATGCGATCGGAGGCACAACAGAGGCGCGTACCGAGGTAATCATGTTTGATTTAGCCAATCGACGGTGAACCGAGAGAACGATAGGATCGGAATAGTTGAATTTTGAGGCTGATTGAAGTTCAGCCACGACCGATCGGCGGTGCAATTCGGGCATCGATAAGTCTAGTAGTGCGCACGTGCGCCGGATGTGCGTTCGCCTAATCGACGGACCCTTGAGCGACGCTCTCTCTCTCTCTCTCTCTCTCTCCCCCTCTCTCTCGATCCTCCGCACATTTAATTATCACAGATGCAAGCTTTCGGAGCTGTAAGAGAAATTAATTGTCGGGATGTTCAAACCGATCGATGACCCCGCTTTCAGAGGGCGTGCTTCGTCCGTGCAACGACCGGTGTAAATAACAAAATTTTACATTTCTCCATATTAAAGCCGAGGGCAACATTTGTTGCTGTAAAAAAACACTGTTCTATTAAGCACAGTTTTTATTTAACGCTTAGGACAATCTCTATATAAAGGAGGACTGAACGTGTGCGAATTTTCGGCGCAGCGCCTCGTACAGCGAGATTGTCACGGCGGACAGAGTGCTCGTACCGAAAGGGTTAATTAGCGCACGAAGCATCTAAGGGGAGCTCAGACGGTACAACGTAATCTAGAGTACTTACATCCATAAAGTTGAAAACTTTTACAGAATAACAACATCTAGAAAACTTGAGTTGGGATATTAACCCTTTCCACTCGAATCCATTTTAAGCTCAGATCCAAAATTTCTACTTTAATCAGCTGTAGTGTAGTACTTGGTATAATTTGCTATAAGAGATTGAGTCTTGTGACTCGTAAAACTGTTATGCCTTTAACAGAACGGTATTTAATAATATTAATATTATTTTGTTAATTATATAACAATTTTCATTGGCGCTTCAGAGGCGCCACTCGAGTGCCAAGGGTTAATTGTGAAGATGACGAACATGGATAAAGTGTTCCTCGTCTCCCCGTGCAGTTTGCATAATTTAACCAAGTATATGTAAACATCTGCGTCTGGCATTGCATCTTGATTTACGGTTACATTTTTCCTTCGCCGCGCGCCGGATTCGAACCTCTCGAGCCGAGGCGAGATTAAGAATAAGACGAGCCGCGAACCGTCAAGAGAGAAAGAAACAAGATAGCGTTCCAATATTCCGTTCACGAGGGAGCGCCGCAAGTAAAATAGAACGGATTAAGGAATGAACAACGTCGGGGGCTTCAGACGGAGCCTGTCCCCGCTAAGGTGACAGAAAATAATGCAACACCTGTAAAACGCCCTCGGGATTATCCGCAGGTGAAGAACAACCGACCCTCGTGTATCTTCAAGAACGCGCGCGTGTATTCGGCTTGTTGAAACGATAGCTGCACGGAAAAACGTACTCTCTCTCTCTCTCTCTCTCTCTCTCTCTCTGGCGACGCAGAGAGATGGAAGTAAGGGCTAATCCATGAAAAATCCCTCGCGAACTGTTCCTGCCACTTCCTTTTTTTTTTGTTTCGTCGCCACCACCTTTCGTCCTTATAAAGGGGCGGAGGTAGAGTCGTCGGGCTGGATAAGAGTCTTCGCGGTTCGCAGCAGTTCACCGCAGGGGCTTCCACCGAAGAAAATTCAAGGTGAATTCAAGAGAACACCCTTCTTCAAACCGGTCAAGACGGATAGCATGACAACCGTAAAATAATTGCTTCCGTGGTCGTGCTTTCGCTGCGGAGAAATATTCTTTCCACGGAATGTTCTTTACCTTTTTATACCTCCTACCCATCTGCATTATTATTTCCGATAAATTGTGGAGGTATTTATAATATTGGAATTTAATAAATTTGTCGAAGCACTTTTCGGGACAACTGTTCAAAGTACAGATGTTTTAGATGGAAACATATCGCTGGTCATAGACGGGATGCCTCGAGCAGCTCCGTTGCGGAAATTCTTAAGACCAGGAGAACCGTTCGAACTAATTGCCGAGTTCCCAGCCGGTCACCCTCCACGTGAAACGAGGATCTCTTGGAAATATTCGCGCCGGTGCTCGAATCCCGGAACGATTCTAGTATTCAAATCCGCCGACTGTTGTTCCCGGGCCACTAAACTTCTTTGTTAAATATTAACGCGGCGGGCTGTCGGGAAGCTGAGGCGCGAAATAGCGAGAAAAATCGCGGAAGGAGGCCACGTTTCATCAAACCGCCGGTGAAAATCTCAAAGTCAAATGACATTTCGACACCGGCCACGCCAATTAGTGGAACGACGTCGCGCCGCACGGTGCTACCATTTTTTAAAAACTTTCGTGGTTGCCGAACTTGAATATTGTTATCAAAAATGCAAAATTCAATATGGATGATAAGACGTCACTGACGTGACCAGTGTTTTTAACTCAGTTTTTCTGAATATTAATCATTTTTATATATTTCGCTGTAATCATGTAATTGAAATATAATGTTTAATACGAGGACGTTAATTTCAGCTTCTTTAATATTATTTACAAAGAGCGGCGACAATTTAAATTTAAATATCTTCATACGAGGAAAGATTATTAGAGGAAAGACTATTAGATGATCATTACAATTTCAAAAATGTTATTTACAAATTGCCATCACAATTCGGTGCTAGGTAACGAAATTAAATTGTATAATAAATATTAATCGATGTATGAAAAATGTATTATATACTTCCACTTCGCAGACAGAACTTTCCGGTAGACCTAATATAATCTAAACAAAATGTATTCACCAGCGCCGACGAAACATTGGTACCCCTGCGAGAATTCATGGAAGTAAATTTCGAACACCACAGAAATGTGGCGATGGTCACAGCCGGTCGTCGCCTCTTCTTACAGCATGGTTGCGGGTGAAGCATCGGAACGGGGTGAAGGAGAATGCAAACTATCGATGGACTACCGTGACCAGAGAATCGCATTTCGGTCAACCTTTCGCGGACAGAGACCCACCCCGCGCCGTCGACAAAAAAGAGACGCGAAGATCACCGTTGTTTCGCGTCGCGGACGCCGCCGTCCTTAGGACGGACGTTTGTTTTCGCGGGCCAGACACGCCGACACTCCCGGCGCCGGCCCGAGTAAGTTCATTAACGAAAATGAGATGTTCCTGAAGAGGAGCCCACTCATCGGGGAAACGCCTCGTGTCTCGAGCACCTCTCAAAGCCTTCTTATCGCTGCTTTAACACGTCGTTAGGAGCGCTGCACGGACGCCGGCACGCTCGCGCGCGCGGACTAATCCGCGCGGAACTTTTCTAATCTGCCCCCGTTCGCGAAACTCCCGCGATTCCTATCGGTCCGACGACAGGGCCATTCAACGACGCGAACAAACGTCGTTCGAGTGTCCGCGCATAGAGCAATTGCGAGACTTTTTCACAACCGGGGGAATTTTCTGCCACGGCTTGATTAATACCAGGTATGTCCGATAGCAACAGCGCGGCTGTTCCGACGTTTTTAAGCGAAAATTTAGTCATTAGCAGGAAGAGGAGTTTCGATGAAAATTTTGTTTTCCGAAGTGTTGTAGATTGTTATATTTAATTGAAATCTGGAGTGGGAAAGAGTGGCTAGCTCGTAACTTCTTATTATCTTCAATCAATTCACTGATAACACGAGATAATATTATTTCTTGTATTTTTATTCAGGGTAATTTCTCCCGAATTTTTCCTCAGCTTGCAAACAAAAATGAACCCTGCCCGGTTGTACTACAATTTCCGGAACACCCTGTACATTCATACGGTTCGTTCGAATAGGTGCGCTCGATTTAAACAATCGCTCCAATTATCTTAATCTTAATAAACACAATCTCTGGGCGCCGGTGTTTCATTTAAACCAAACAGTTCTGACCTCGCGGATCGTATATACTAATTTCATTAGAGATAAAATGTTTAACTTTGTCCGTTCAGCCTCCGAAAGAGAGAAGTCTGCCAGTTCCGTGAAAATTAAACGAAATTAAATTGCTCTGGATCAAAGGATGAACTAACTTGCCTCTGGATCGCGTGAAAATTCTTTTCGGCTGACTATTGAGTTTGTAGCGAGCATGAGAACCGAATATTCGTTTGTTCTCTAGCGTTGTCGTTCATCAAAGAACAATTATCGTTGAAACACTGTACACGTATGAATTCTCGTTCAACAATTTGCCGCCCCTTAATTAAATAGTCTTGTCCAAATTAATTGTTATTAATTGCAATGGAGCAATGATGAACAAGACAGTGATAACCAAGATTAGATTAGTAATAATTAATTAATTTACTTTTTATGTTCTTGTTACATTATGGTATCACAGCTCAAATCGCAATGCGATAAAAGAGAAATTCGAAAGTTCAGATATTTGCGGGACTTCCGAATATTAACCCTTTGCACTTGAAGCGGTTTTAACTGTGAATCTAAAATAGTTTACCTGGCCTAAAAGACTTGAAACGTAAACAAAATGTAAAAACGATTCTGCAATGTGATACAGCCATTTCTAACGGTGCCTCGGAGCGGAATGGGTGAAAAGTCAACCGTAAGTCGGCGTGATCGACGAAGATGTCGATTCCGTCAACAAATTTTTCTGCAGATGCGCGACACGCTCGCACACGACAGGCATACTCGACGACCAATCGGGACACGTTCCTCCGAAAATAAAAGTTTCGGCTCGAAACACAGCCGCCCGGCGGCGCTTCCTCCTCGCCGCGTTCTCGATTTAATTTTAGCACTCACGGACTCAGTTCACTCGCGAGTTCCATCGAGACGAAACTGAGTTCGCGAACGCGATATTCGTTAGCAACGTATGTGGGACGTTTCCAAAGATTCCGTGCGCTCATACGAACGCGCGGCTCTCGCCCCTTCGTCGATAATTTGTGCAAACTCGTGCCAATCCGTTCTATTTTTTGCAAATTACCGAACGCTAATGTGCTCGATCGAGGCGGTGTTGTCGACACTGGAAACATCGAGGACGCATCGATGGTCGCTTAAAATACTCCCCGAGTACCTTAACCATCGTTGACAATTCAAATTCTGTAAGACAGCATCGAACTTCCTTCGAAATCGGTCGAACAAGTATCATCTAGATAGATCGATCACCGTGACTGTGCCATGATGTAGTAACTAAAACTTCGACTTTTATTAATAAAATCAAATAAATTTGAAGAATTTATATTTCACGGAGAAATGGTATCGGTTACACGAGAGCGACGTAGAAAATCAAAGCGTTAAACGGGCATTGGATTTCCGTGGAGCAGAGGGAAACATTCGAAAACGTCTGTCCAATGTCCGCCGTTCTCGCGTCTGCTTCCCGAATATCGAAAGTAGAACCCGTGGAACCGGGTCCAAGAATATCCGCGCGGCGTTCGAAGCTCACAAGGGCAGCCAAAAGTTCAACATCCTCCTCGGAAGCGGCGTTTACCTTCCCCTGTTCGCGTGTCTCCCGCGCGATTCTCCTCGCAAAATCAACACCGAGCACCGTCATCGGGCGCCTATCCCATGAAAAATCCAACGGACGCGTTCAACGCGGCGGCCATTCGAAGATCGACGGAATTTTCGATAAACCGCGGGTGCTCCGATCGTACGAGTTTCCCGGCGGGCGAAGTTATGCGCGCGAATTCTCCGGCGACTGAAAAGCCAGCGAGATATCGCAGAGACTGTGGGAGACGTAACGCGGATCGTCTGCGAGTAAATCGCGTCAGAAAATATCGATAAACGCGTCACGTACCGCCGCGAAACTTTGTTGAAGCCGGCGCGCGGTTCTCGCGCGGGGGCGGCGGTGGCGGTGGCGGTGGCGGTGGTGCCTGGTCGTGTTTTATTTTTTTTTTGTCGGTCGGCTCGCTTTTGAAAAGGGAGGCCAAGGTGGAGAAAGGGCAGCCGGGACACGGACGTGAAATGGCCGGGGGTTGTTCCGCGCGACAATTAGTCGCGATGCAAATTACGGGTATTCATAATTTAACGCTATTGACCGCTTTTAAGCGCGCGTTAAAACGGTCCCGGTTTTATATCGCGCCGCGTAATCCGGTTTGCCGTTTCACGCGCGCGTGCTACGCTTTTTTTTCCCCCCGTAAATTTCGTTGAATGATTTTCACGACGGGAGCGGAAGCTCTTTTGATGGCTGCTTTGTGCGGCACGTGAATGGGCTAAATTGAAACTCTTCCGGGGCTCTGGGGCTGTGTACCGCGCGACCCCGCAACGCATTTCTAAAGCCGGCTACGATTTTTGGCTACTGATTATTATGCAGCGACAATTACCCTTGTGCGCGGAGAACCCGCGCCCCTGCAGCGGCCACCGAATTAACAACGTTGGGAACTTTGCCTAACGATGTATACGCCGCGTTTTCGAAATCGTAACACCATCATATCCTGTTACCGTATAGATTGCTATTCTTTCCCTTTGTGTCCCATTTTTAGGTTATGGCTTTTAGAAACTTTTCGGGCACGCGCTTTTAATCATTCTCGAAACGCGAAGCAATCGAATTAACCTCTTAGGCACGACGCGCCATTATAGTGGCTTTTAATAATGTTTTTGAATTATATTATTATTGAGTTGTTCGGAAAGTCATTTCGTTTTTTTTTTCTGGTGATAATGAAACACAATAGATCAAAAAGCAAAGAGAGGTCTACGGTATCCGAAAATTGAAAATACGTGAATTTTTACTTTGTTGAACGTAGAAGCGTTGAAAATAAATTTCGTATTAAATATTGTATGATGCTATACAAGCTCGAGCTTTTCCAAAACAAACCGCTACGCAGTATCGAAAAAGAACGAGCCAGTTTACAATTAATTTTTCCGTCCATGTCACGTTAGTTAATTAGTTTGCTTTCGAGTCACCGTCGTAGAGTTTAATTTCGCGAAGCTGATGTGATGTAGTACCTTCGAACGTTTCGAAAATAAGACGGCAGGACGATGTAAATGTCCGGCAAATATAACGATCTCGGGAACAGCATAATAAAACTCGGATCGCGGAATATCCGTTTTAAGATTTTTATTAGGTGCCCCGGAGTCTCGGAATAGATAAATTTTTGAACAGCATCCGACCGTCGGAAAACTTCAATATTTAAGAAACGGGATACAGAGATGAGTATAAACGCTCGTGGATCATGATGGCCGCATAAATCCGAGCGGCGAAGATTTGCTCGGCGGTGTGACGGGTAGCCGCGCGTTCTGGCTCGAACCAGCGCGAAGTTTATCAACAGCAGCGGCGTTCTATTTGGGTCGAAAATAGAGTGCACGCACCGCTCGCGCTTTCTCCTGCTTTCTCTCTCGTTCCCGCGACCCGCGTTACGTCCGTTCACCCTTGTTCAGACCAAGAATATCCCCGCTGGAGGACAGTGGAGTGGATCCTCTTGCCTTTTAATCGTCACCGAACCTAGCACGAAACAGAAGCTACCGCGGTTTCGAAGCCTCGCGGCTTCGGAAAGTATCGGAACGCTTCCATTTACGACTCCTAACGAGTGCAATGTATACATTGCCACGCCACGCGCCGGTTTACTTATTTGTCCGCTTCGCGCGAATATAAATTAGCGCATGGCAAAGTAGAATTTTACATGCGCGTTGTCAACGAACGTCGATCAATTCAAAGTTATCGATTTTAAGGACATTTTTCTGTATTTTCCATACTAACTTGCTTTCATGTTCGTGAAATTATTAAAAATGAAATTTTAACTAATGGAGATAAAAAGAAATATTCAGTACTAAGTAGAGCGAATTTTAGTAAATAAATAACTAGTCACAGTGAATTAATCTTTAAATTTATTTGGTCATCCTTTCTGTTAGTTATTCTTTATGGAAAATGTATCTATTCAAGATAATAATTAACGTATTAAGCTCGCCATTGTGCTCAATTGTTTGGTATAATTATTGTTTCGACGTTGTTAAATTTTCAATAAGTAATATTTACGAATTATGTAGTGAACAGTATGTATCCATTATTGACAATGTTTGTAGATATTATTTCGGACGGAGACAATTATGGTAGACGAATAAACTGTAACAAAAGACAAACGAGCTTTAAAGTTGATTTTCTTGAGAACGGAGTTCTGGATAAAAAAATGTTTACGAAATATTTTTTCTTACTTTTTCACATAGAATCACACTCTGCTTGGTTGTACTACAATTTCGGACCACTCTGTATATTGATTATACTTCTATAAATTATATAAATGCCAAAAATTACAAATAGCAATCTAAAATAATAAATAAGTAACGCCTCTGGTAAAATACGAAAGTGTACATAGTTTATTAACATTATTACAGTCTTCATCCCTCCATGGAATTTAATGCTATTTTCAGCATCTTCCGGCAAGCGATCTTCAATTATTTGCAGTGAGAGGAATGCCAAAAGGACATGCTCTGAATTCCACCAATTTGAGCAGAATTTTAATTCACGGTTTCAGTTAATATTAGCAATAAATACAAATGTAATTATAAAATATTTTAATGACATTAATTAATTTCACGTAGATATATTTTTCGTTGAATCTGCCATATTATACATCAAATTTATTTTATGCATATTATTTATTTACGTTTAATAATTACATCAAAATTTTCCGTTCATAATTTATTAAAAAATTGTGAATTCGTGATTCAGCTATGCTTCAGCGAGATGAGATGTAATTAAATCTGTTATAATTACTTTATTTTCCCTTATTTTTGTTCATTACTGTTCATATATTAATTATATGAAATTGGGGCACAATTTGGGGAAAATATTTTTTAAGGAAATATAATTAATATTACTTGACACGTTCCGTGCCATGTGTATCACCGGTGGTACACATGAAAGAGCATGATATTTTATTAAATGAAACGTCATAATAGCTTATGATGTAGGGGGTAGATATTAATAAATTATAAATGTAGAAATGGGGTGTGTAAATATAATAAACAATCTGTAGAAGTTTTATAAGAACGTATAGTTAAAATGGACAAAAATGATAGACACTTTATGAGGGCGCAAATTGCTAGATTACTATATCGTTATATCGTTGTGATATAAAAAGATGTAAATATTTATATCTATTTTATTACGTCTATTAAAAGTCATAAAATTTAGCACGTCGATAGTGTAGCTTTTGTCACAATTAATTAAATAAAATAATAAACTCAAGAAATTAAAGTTTTTACGAATTACTCCGTTAACCCTTCAGCATTGAACGAATTCTAATAAAAACTCACTTCACTCGAACACGTTACAATGCGACTGAACTTTCAAAACCAAATCCTTCAAAAACCATGGATCAGTCACTTGAGAACGACGTGGCAATAAATGTATAGAATACAGTAAACGTAAGCATTGAAATGCCCTCCTAACCAGCCGAATGTATTTAAAGCGACCACGGTGCAGCGGAAAGTCTCCCTCCGCCTCGAACCCGTAGACTTCAGCTGTGCTCCTATCATTTTCTTCGATCTCTGGACTGCGAGCCACGGGTCGGATGAATACAGTGCCGCGGTACAGTTTTCGACGATTTCGACGGCGAGTGTTTCACGAAAACTGTCATGTCCAAGAATAGTCATCGTCAGGGTACTTAAGTCGAGGAATAATAGTACTATCTGCGGGAAGTTAAGCATCGAAGTCGCGAATCCGAGTGAATAGCGTCAGAGGACCGCCAAGAGGACCGTGACAATGTGATATCGCCGGAGGCTGGCAGCGTGTCCGAGCGAAGGCGAGCAGGAAGTCGGCGTCGAAAATGTGAGCCACGCGCACGCACGTGCTGCCAAAAGCGAACACGGAGCGATCTTGGCACGGGCCGGAGAGAAAGACCGTGCGCGCCCTTTCTTCGACCGAGTGGACCGTCGAAACAGTGTCGCCCGTGAAACCCGCAGCACGACCCGAGCCCGACCCGGGGCCCTCGCCGCGCCACGCCGCGCCACGCCGCGCCGCAACGATAACAGAGAGAAACTTCTGGTCTCCGCGTTGCATCCGGCGCAGCAACGGAAGAAGCGGGTACGGTGAAAAATTATTTTTACCGTCGACTCGTCGTGGCCGATCCCGTGACTCCGGCAGTCGAGGCTTCGCGGTGCCGCCGCGAGAATTCATTGCCACGCTTTCCGGCCATCGAACGACCTAACAAATGTCGAGGATGCTGCGACTCGAGCTGGTGGGTTTCCTGCTGTTGGCCTGCACCCAGATCCTCACCGAGCACCGCGACTTTTACCAGTCGAGGACCCAGTATGGCTACTATCCGAGCTTCCACGAGCCCCCGGAACCCAGACCGACCAGAGAAGTCCGGGTTCAGCAGGGATATCTACGCGGCATGGTCGTCCAGCCGAGGACCAATCACGATCTCCAGGCGGTCGACGTATTCCTCGGTGAGTTACCCGACACGTTCCCCAACCGTGAATCCGGCACGCTGCTGCTGTTCGCCGTCCGACGATTCGAAAAGTTTTTGCTGCTGTGAACCGACTCCGCGCGATTCGTGATACCGGCCTCGTTGAATAGACTGTCTAATGGAAAATAGTTGTCGCCCGAGTTTAATCTATTCCTCCGTATTTGTCGCGATTCATTAAGCATTGAATTTTCAGAAGTGTGCTCCCAGGCAGGATAAAGTTCGACGATTCGTTGGTTTTATACAATCTTTCGTATTGTGGTAAATGGTGGTCAAGAGATGAGATCTTGTAGTGGTGTAGTGTGTAGGGTATTGTGCCAGGCAACGCATAACAATTCTTTTGCAAGAACGCGATTTAGTGGAACGAATAGATTTCAACCTTCTCTATGGAGGTACTTGTCTTAAGATTATCTTAAGGAGACCTTTTTCTATCTGGAACCACTTTCAAGCAAACTCTAATACGGACGAACTGTCAAGAGTAGTTCCATCTCTTCGATCTGAGTTTCCGCAGTTGAAACATATGTACATCCACAATCTTAGCTTATCTACTGAAACACTAATACAGTTCTCCTCGGTGTGAAGTTTTCTCGAAGTCTAAGCGGGACCCCGTTCAAAAGGTTCACTTGTAAGTTAGATCCGCGTTAGAACTGCGCCAGCGTCGTCGACTCGACTTTAAGTAGGTTAATTCCCGATTACAAATTAGACTGCCAAAAATTAGCCACCAAGGAAACAGAGACTTTCTCTGAGCACCGACTAGGTAGAGAGCATCGACTCGACGCGGGCAGAAAATTCCCCGAAAATACGTCCTTAAACCCCGCCGGCGAAGTCAATCACAGCCATAGAAATCCGCTCACAATCATCCCGCAAGAGCAAGTTCGGAAGTTCGGGGGCCCAATCACCGGCCCCCCCTTCTCCCCCCTTCGTTCCTTCTCCGTCCCGGCGTAGGTCCAGGGGAACGATAACACCGGCCTGGTTTACGTGTGCCGATACGGTGAACTTTGGCTCGGGCCGATGAAACTTTCCTCGCAGCTGCATCAGCTTTCGCCCGTTCACATTACCGCTACGTATCCGCACTTCGAGAATCTCGATACGTCAAAGGCACCGAAAACGAGAGCCGCGCTGGCTATTTTCGGAATAGACGCGCAACCCCCACTCGGAGCCGCGAGTGTCGCGCGTGCACGACAATCCGCTCGCCACACGCTCGACTACGGTACGACCAATAATACACTCGTGTACACGAAAGTATTCCAAAGGTTCGCGCTTCTAACATTCAAGTAATGAGATATACAGTCAGTCGCATAAGTGTTCGTGCCCTTATTGCTTATAAGAGAAATTTGTTGAAATCAAGGGACGCATGTAAGATTTTGCAATAAACTTTTTACTATGAATGAACACATGTATAAAGTTTATTTGTACCAAATTATAACAAAACTGATTAACTAATAACGAAAATATATTGATTTTACTCATCGTAGCACGTAATAACAGTCCGCAAAAGTATTCGTACCAGTGTAGATTTTGTCAAAAAATCGCATATTAGAGTACCTTTTTTACTTTATATTAATTTTCTAGTATTTAGTGGGTCCACTGAGAGAGAGAGAGGGAGAGAGAGAGAGAGAGAGAGATTCATTGTTCTTGGAACGAGGAGTCGGAAAGATGATCCGATGTGAATCATCGTGGAGGAAATGACCGTAAAGTTTTATAGGGAGACGCGCGCGCGCGCGCACGCGACCTAGCCGATCGATTAAATTGATCGGGCTTGGGTCCGGCATCCCTGTTAACACGCTCCACCTTGGCGGCAAGTATCACGGCCGATCCATTTTATCCAATTCCGGGGTAAATTGGATTCCCGGAGCCGAGCAGGTTCCTACGTAAAATATTAAATCGCGGCTTGTCTGAGTGGGTGGCGCAAATCGGAAGGCTTGATTCGGAACGGCGGCGCCGTGGCCGGATTAAAAAACGTATGGATCGCTCGCGTGGAAATTGGAACGACCTTGAAAAACTTTGATTGGCCATCGGAGAAGTTAAATGGGGACGCTCTCTCTCCCTCTCTCTCTCTCTCTCTTTCTCTCCGATGCCGCCCTCTCCGCAGCCGTTGTCTCGAGTTTTTCAGGTTCGGCAGGGATAATTAAAGAACCCTCCTCGAGAACAGGTTTAATCGAACTACTGCGATTCCATGTTTTTTAGAGTCGGTGAAATCGCTGGCGGACTCGTATATCTCTCATTTCGCTTACCAGGCTACCTCGTAACACAATTAACTCTCGGTATAACGTGCCAGATTTCCTATTGACATTGTTTTAACGATGGCCACGTTGATGCTCCTACATTTTAGTATATTTCTTTGTTATATCAATGTCCTACAAATAAAGTTAAATCGTCGTTGAAAGTAGAGCACCCAGTGATGCACGATTACTTTTCTTCGGGCCCGGTGAACTCTCAAGAACCGCGACGCCTTTCGAGCTCTCGCTAATAGCTGACCCGTTCCTCTACGAAACCAATTACCAATTGACAATTGACAATCGCGATCGCCGCTCGATGTTCCAGGAGTGCCGTACGCGGAGTCGCCGGTCGGATCCTTAAGGTTCTCACCGCCGAGATCGCCGGAGCCCTGGCGGGGCGTGCGACAATCCCTGGAATTCGCCCCGGTCTGCCCGCAAGTGGTGCCGAAGCTGCGCGACGAGGTGAAGCCGGTCCGTTACGAGTACCTGGAGAAGCTGTTGCCGTATCTGAAGAACCAGAGCGAGGACTGTCTCTACCTGAACATCTACGCGCCCCACCAGCCCGAAGGTGAGCGATTCCCTGCGCGAGTCGAGATTAATTGTTTCGAAGATTCCCGGCGGTGGTCGCTCGATGCCAGTTCGAAATCGAATTCCGCTGCCCGCTCGAGGACCACTTAGACTGTTCCCGACGTGTTTCACGAGGCAGCCAGTCGATTTGTCAAACTATTAATGGCTACCCGAAACAGTTCCACGGTCACGGTGGAATAGGTTCGACTGGAAAATTTTCTTTCTAATTAGTCGGCGTGCTCGGGAACATCGATGGTTCTATTTAGCGATTCCTGATCCGAGCAGACTTCAATTAACTTGCTAACTTCTTTCAATTAACTTGCTATCTTATTTCGTAATTGTTGAAATGTTTCCAATTGTTTTTAAGATAACAATATTCGAAACATTATTCCAACTAACGCGTTTTTCTTTTTATTCACATTTTCGTTTCGGAGGTTGTTCATGAAATAACGTTATTTGAAATATTATTTAAAGTATTGTAATATATATATAAAATAACGACACGAAATGAATAGCTACCTTTTATTTTATGATACTTATCGACATACTGTCTCTTATAATAATCAACATTCCCTGAATATAATTCCGAGACGAAAAATTCTATAAATTAAAGAGCAACTCGTTCTATAGAACGATTTAATCGACGATCTGATATAGGACGCGAAAGCCACAGTTTTTAATGAAATTGATATCTCTGAATGTATTAATAAGAACTTCTGAAAATATCAAATCCGATGCCGTTATTAAATGAACGTTCCTGTCCGAAGGTAATGAACCCGGCATCAAATGGAATCGTGACGTTCGAACGGGAATACCTGCTTAAGCAATTATGCCATTTCCAGACTGCGGATCTTTACGCAGCCGTAGAGGTTCTCGCGGATGAATTCGCAGAAATTGGAATCGGGAATAAACGGGTTTCATTTCTGTCCCGTGGAAAAAAAATGAACGCTCCGCTGAACTCCTTCTCTCTTTTATTTTTTTCGAGTGTTTATTATACCGAGCGGCGGCATATTAAAAATGCCATGAATGCGTAATTCTTGGAAACGGTCGAGTTCGTTCGCGCTTGTGCTGCGGACGCAACGTGACAGAAAACTCTGGGCTGAGTGAAACGAAAGTGACGGAAAAGATAACCGGAAAGAATTTACGAGGCTATAAACGCGGAGGCCTGCGCGTTTCTTCTATAACGAAGAATTCTCGTAAAATGGTTCCTCGTTCCGATTAATCGTTGCCGTGGTGCCGATTTCATGGATCGGCTAGCGGCCTTCAAGAATATATTCTCTGCTTTACTGCTATTTACGATCGGCCGGGTATTGCCGTTGGATAACAATGTAGCGAGCAAGAGACCCATGGACCGGCAATATCATAGCAAGCGTAGACGTAGCACGGTGCAACAGAGGAGAAAGTTGCAGGCACAGAGGACGAAATTTGTGCAGGATATGTGGTTTTGTGTATGTTAAAGTGTTTTCGGAGTAACTAAGCGCAGCCACACAATATCATCAAACTTCCTCCTCCGAGAAGTTCTGTTTGTGATTACTGATTTTTCTGTGCGTGGTTCGTGCCGATAATATTTAACCCCTCGCCGAAGGATTAGTTAAGAGAAACCATTTTGCTCGCAAAAATAGGTTATTAAATAATAGGTATTATTTATTTTATATTATATATATTTATATATTTATTTTAATAAATAATAGTCAAGGACGAGGAGTCAGCAGCGTTAGCAAAGGAAAATCAAAAGACTCGAGGGTATTCGGTTGAGTCAATAGTCAAGCCGAAGTGCAACAATCCTTGCTTGGAACAAATATTTCCACTTAATTCGGGCGGGAACGAGCTACACGGGAACGTTCCTTAAATATTGAAGAAAGGGGTGGTGGATCTACCTAATCAGAGATTCGAGGCTCTCACGGTTCGGCGTCGCACAAATTCCTCTGACAGGGCTTCCAGGTGTAAGCCCTGACCTTTCAAGAGCTTTCAAGATTGGGACCATATTTACGAAAGGGATCATTACGATTTCACACTGCTTCTAACACGGCCACCCTCGACAAAATCAGTGCTTTACCACGCGGCGGCTACTAAATCGTGAATTTTATACGCTCGGCGAGTTCGCGGATGTTTTCTGGAGAATATAAGTACTCGTGTGCTCCAAATTACAAAAGGAACAATAAAACTAATTCTAAATAAAATACATAGAAAAATATCTTTCAGACTGAATAAATATAAAAATATCTTTCAGAACAAATAAATAATAGAAATATGTTTGAGAAACAGTAAAACCAACATATGACGACATCGGTAATAGTTCGTCCGTGAAATTACGAGCAGCGACTCGCGAATAGCATTTACTGGATAAATAATGTTTTCATCGGATAAATAATTCTCTGCTCCCATTAAAAATTTCTGTTCGAGCAGAATAGACACGTTCGAGCTATTTTTGATCAGAAGGTTTCGAACACGAGAGCGCAGCGCATGGCCGTAAGCGAGCATGTCGAATGCACGCGTTGCTGTCGTTTACGGAACGACACGAATGCACAGAACATTCAAACTGCGCCCAACAGTTGCATGTCGTTCATTATCAGCTAGACTAGGTGCTGTTAGACGACTACTAAAATGTCAGCGCCGTAACGATCACGCGAAAGCCGTTTAAGCTTCGCGACAGCGTAAACTTCTTGGAGCTGATGGCA
The DNA here is from genome assembly GCF_028453695.1 of Augochlora pura. Classification (NCBI taxonomy): domain Eukaryota; kingdom Metazoa; phylum Arthropoda; class Insecta; order Hymenoptera; family Halictidae; genus Augochlora; species Augochlora pura. The sequence continues at coordinate 26,088,089 of NC_135773.1, forward strand.
ACGAAGCGAATCCTTCATTCTCGTGTTTTTTGCTTTCGTTCTTGCAACATTGTAGATCTCTCTTTGAAGCCGTCCATGATTCTTCGAAATCGACGATGCGTTAAGATACGCTACGGAACTTTTTACTTTCGTTGAATTTCTCGATTCTCTAGTCAACAATGTCGCGTTCTCTGCCTCGCAGGCATCGTGATCCTCGGAAAGGTGCACGATAACATGCGCAGGGATCACTTGTTTTTTAAGTGACGTATATTCGAATTATATATATTGTTTGTCGCGTTATATACGTACATCTTGTTTGGTGTAAAATACGGCGCGTACTTACAAATAATAAACGTTGTGATAATTAATTCATTTAACGCGTTATTTCATCGGTCGAAATCCGTGTGTAGAACTGTTAATATGAAGGTTGAAAAACAAAAGTAATTTTGAAGAAGATCACACTGGAATTCATCAAGATCTCGCTGATTCCTTCAAGAAGCAGAAATTAAGTAAAATTGTTCTCTTCGAGTTTCGTTTATTTTGTTTCGCAATATATCATAGGGTGTTAATTAACAGAATAAACTTGCGGCTGCGCACATAAGAAATTTCTGAAGGATGAAAGAGAGCGATCGAACGAAAATCGTCGGCTCGTCATTTATCGACGCCCTGGTAACTCGCGACCGTCCGAATTGTTTAAATTATTTGCACCGATCAGGGCGCGTTCTGATAACTCCGGTTCATTAACAGCGCGGTACAGGACGGACGGCCTTATTACCTATGAAATCGGAGGCTGGCTCGCGAAATTACCGCGGTAATTGTATGGCCGATCAAAGCGCGATGATGCGCGTTCGGCGAACCTATCCAGGTGACCTCTCTCTCTCTCTCTCTCTCTCTCTCGCCCACTCCGAGAAACTAATTAAAAGTAATCCACCGCGTTCGCGATAAGTCGTCAATTACGGGGGAAAAAAATTGCGGAGCGCACGGCGTCGATTATCCTCTCGGGGATTACTAGAGATTTTCATTCTTCTATTCCGTGTCGACGCGCCGCTCGATGTCACCGGCGTTTACTCCGTCCACCTCTCCTCCATCTACACCTTTCTCCTCCTCAATTTTCTCCGGCACCGTCGATGTTTCCTTTCCGTTCGTCGCTCAGATAAAGAGAAAAAATTAACTCGTCGAAAGTGTGTTTCGCGGCGACCTATAAACGCCGCTGGTCCCACTCGAAACTTCCTCCCGGCTGGAGATAATGGCGACGCCGTCCCTCGAGACCTTAATCTTCTCTCCCTTCTTCGGTTCGAGAATTCTTGAAAGCGTGATAATGCCAATTTAAATATCGCGGCAGGAATTACTTGGGACATCGATGATGTAGTTCGCTTTAGTTTGGTAGCGTGCAGCGTTTGGTAGCTCTATTGCGCTATTTAAAATTGTGCTTTGGATATTTGGAATATTTAGAGTAATACAATAATGTAGGGTTTTCTTCCGGGTATGCATGGTCGGGTGCCATAAAATTCAGCAGCTATTCAATCTGCTTAGATGAAATTATCGCTGAACAAACTCCATCATTTTATGCAACAATTTGTACCTTGAATTTGTATTTTGATTACTCCGACAAATTATTACTAACAGCGAGTTGCATTAATATTTGCATACACGTGCTTACACTTCGGTAAGTCGGTTCTGGAAAATAGCTTCACTTTTCCTATCAACACCTAGAAACCGAGTAACCAGCCTGTACATATGTACAAAACTTTGGATTTGGCAACGCTAACGACACCGCATAATTAACATCGTCTAATAAATGAAAACGTCGCTGCCGCCTTCTCCGAGTTAATTGCGTTAACAAGGCGCGTATATCGGCAGCACCCTCGCGTAATTCATATTATTCGATTTGTTCATTGGCTACTAATAAACCTCAATTAAACTGCTTTATTCGTAACCGCAACGTTCGATCGGCAGTTCGTTCGCTCGATGTACAGACCGCAATCATTAAATTCACCGTGAGATTAATAGGATTGCGGAGTGATAGCAGTCGCGGTAATAACAATCGGTGCATTAAAAAAGATAAAAAGAGAATAAACATTTACTCTCGAGCCGTGCAACGCAGACGATACACGCGTAAACCAGCGACGCCGCGGATTAAAGTGTTTTAATTCGGGAGGAGGCATAATTTTATTATCGGGAATCTACTGGAACGAACAAAGTGGCCCGGCCGCGCGTTCCACGTAAAAGTATTTAATTGGCTGACCGGCGCGATATCGCCGAAAATTGCCAACTTCCGTACGAGATTCGGCGGCCTGGCGAAGTTTCTGAAACCGACATAACATTAATTTCATACCGTATCCAATTTATTTCCGTGTCCTCGGGCATTATGCGCGCGTTGGCCGTACGCCTCGTCCAAATATTGCGTTACGGGCGAGCCGAGCGCAAACATCGAACAGTCGAACGACAAATTAAAAACCGCGCGACCGACAAATCAGCAATTTCGTATGCAAAAAGCGGGCGTGCCCGAATAATTAATAGGAGGCCTCGCAAAACCGCGCCGCGCCGCGCCGCGACCGGCGATAATCCTTCTCGGCGCGGGACCGCGCATCCGTTGTCGCCGGAATTATTTCAAATTATCGTGTCTCGCGTGTCGAAAAATATGGGGGTTGGCACACAGTGAATCGTGTTGTGTATCATAAGCGGCGCTCCCGGGATCGCTGCCTTTGTCGCAAATAGTTTACCTTTGTGGGCCGAGCGCGTTTCACCGGTGCGCCGCGGCGCGATAATTCGCTTAAATTCCGCACAATGATCTGGCGCCGTCTATTCGCGGCCAACCTCGAAAAGACGCGTTTGTCGGCATTTTTTAACATAATATAATTAATTACAGTGCCGCCGTAAAATAGTGGCACGCTTTGAAAATGGTATAACTTTTCTAGAACGGAACCAAACGACTGCAATTTTCAGAGATGTTAAAATTAATTCAATACTAAATATCGTAGTTAGTTGCGAAAATATTGGGACACTTTTTAAAGCGAAATAATTTCTTCCACGTTAAGCAACTTTTTTAGATGATAGAAGGTCTAGTCTGGGGTACTAAAAAATGGTTGCAATAATATTGTTGACATTAGGCAACTTTATTGCAACAATTTCTTAGTACCGCAGACTCTACTTTCTATCATTTAAATAAAAAGTTGCCCAATGTCAACAAAATTATTGTAACTTTGTTACCGGCCAGCGAATCGCGCGAAATTAATCTCTAAACCACGTAGCCTCGCTGAAAACAACATTCGAGAGTTCTTTTGCATATGGAAACACATTACACCAGCGGCAACGCGAGCAAACGACGCTAGCGGAATGGCAAGGAATTACCCGTTTCTAGGCCATGTCCGGAATTAGCCGGGGTAATCCATTTTTGATTTCTTTGCCGTGCGACGTCGTTCACGTGATTTCGTTTCCATTCCCGTGTCGACATTACCGAACATCGGAAATGTATCTGTAATTTGTCTTCCGTTTCAGAAGTAAATATCGACCAGTTTCGTGTTTTTCCTTTTCGCTGAACATTTTTACGCGACCTTAAAGTCTGAAATCATTGACGATTTCGCGTATCTCGTATTTAACTCTATCGACTTCTTCGAACGAGCCTATCTTAGAATAGAAATGCAATTGCAAAAAAATCTAAAATCTAGTCTCAGCTAAAAACATAACTTCAACAAACTGTCGTCAAGATTAGTGTCAATACCTTTTTGAAAATTTACTTTGACAAATTATTGAACATATCTGAAAGAGAACATCGTTTGAAATCCTAAAAATTATCGCTAATCCCTATTATCAAAAAAGGTCTTGTTATTAGCTCTAAAAATAGTGAATAATTATTAACATGGAGACTCTCTCAAAGCTGACGCCTGTTTTTTTTTCTGCTAGGCGTGCAAGTAAGGCTCAATCTGCGACCCGTGGACATTGATTGACACTTTGATTGGCACCTGAAACAAAAAACAAAGAGGAGCACACAAATTCAATAAAAATGGCGGTCCACTCGATATATATGCCAAAAATAAACTCGCGAGTGGACCGTGCTTACACGACACTACTGTAAGAAACAGACATTGCTGTTCAAAAGCAAGCTCGAGCAGTGCATTCTCCATTGTGATCCTAATTTATTTAATTGAAACCGGAGAACTCCCGTGCACTTGTATTCATATATACGCGACACTAGATGGAATGATGATTCTAAATAAAACCGCTGCTCGCAATGAAGACGCGGCTCCAAATGAAAACGCGAGGAATCGTTGAATTTACAGTGGATCATCTATTCTTTATAATTAGAATTATATTGCTACTTTTGTAGTTATATATCTAATTTTAACGAACAATTTCGTTACGATATCGAACAGTAGAAGTATAATTACATTTAACTAAACATTACTCCTTTCTTTTTAAACTTCTTTAGCGATGCTAACTTCTCTATAAAAATTAGTCCGTATGTAGATCTTCCTAAACAGGAAGAACGCGTGCCACGGAGACGGAAATACGGCGAGGTGGTTCCGTCGGAAGGGGCGCAAGGAGGAATAGGCAGAATTTCCAGGGGCCGGGGATCAAAGGTTGCACGGAGGAAACGAAATTTGCCGGGGTGAGCCCCGCCCGCCTTAAATTTGTCTCCGGCGCTGGATTACGGGACTCCGATACTCCGATGCCGGACAAAGGGGATCAACGAGCATCCTGCGAGGAGCGAGGATTAAGGCCGGCGAAGAAATTGAATTCGTCGGAAATCCGTAAACGCGGCGGGACGTGGGTTGGGAGTCGGGTGGCCGACGTGTTTCCGGCCGTACACCTGACGTCACTCTCTTCTTCGAAACTTCTTCGCCCTCGGTCCGTTGCTTCTTCTGTGAAGCAATCGGGAAACGAGATCGCGTCAATCTGATAAGGAACCCTGATCCCTAATCCTTGCTTTCCGGACGATCATTGCGGCGACCTGGTCGCCTCTTTCGAGCTTTGATCGATCCTTCGCGGACGGATCGGCTCTTAACGCGAGATCGTTCAGGCAAGAGTGAATTCGGGCAATATTTCTAGTTCGATTAAAAGTTGGTTGGATTAACCCCTTGCACTATGATAACGAGTCACATTCGAGGTGAAGATTTTATGTAAGATATTCTTATGATTTTTTTCAATCAAACAATCGGGGGTCTTAGGCCGTCTGGGGCCCATTTTTGGACTTTGGGCGAGTTTTCAATAACTTTCCCGTGGAGCAGTTTGAACTGCAAGTAGCTTAAATTGAAGCTGAAAGTGTCTACTTTACGATCCCGGAAGGTACATTCCCGTAAAACGGCCTGGGATTTTTTTATGATTTTTTAAATCGAAGAATCGGGGATCTTAGGCCGTCTGGGGCTCATTTTTGGACTTTTGGCGAGTTTTCATTAACTTTCCCGTGGAGCA